>NC_133477.1:21441265-21542179 GCF_025370935.1 Choristoneura fumiferana | reverse complement strand
TTAAATTCAGGCTTAATTCTAACGAAAACAAATTCGGATCGCTATATTTTCTGCCACAATTAAATATTGACAAAATGTATTCTGGACAGTATTCATTTGGGACTGAATTCAAAACAGTCAAGTCGTGTGGAAAAAAAATATATTTTCACCTCAGCAGCTCAAACAGGCAGGTTTTGCTATGAGAAAATCAGTGAGCAAAATCGCATTTTGCTCACTCCGGTGAGACAAAGTACTTTTAATTATTTTTTTTAAATGCTGATACAGTGTTGGGTCTACTCACTGAATTCCAAATATTTGAACTTTACTTTGATCTGTAATTTCACTTTAACTCGAAAAAAGCAAGAGATAGGATCAAAATTTGTCGGATTACAAACTTAAATTAAATTTTGGTATTAAAAATATATCGAAATATTTCCAAATGTAAATTTTCTCGATCTTTTTAATAAAGTATGCAACTTCGTTGCACGAAGCCGCTTCTCTTGTTTTTTTTTACAAAAAAAATTCCGTATACTGCCCTCTACAGTATAATATATTTTATAAATTGATGATTTTTTTAACAAATCTATTTATGTTTATGTAATAGAAATCTTAATAAAAATAATATATTTAAAGGTTTAATTGTTCAACCTTTTCAATTACCCCGAGATAAGGCTTTTTGCAGTATTAAAAATAAGTGTGACATTAGTACAAGAAGTTAAGATTGCATGTTATGAGTATTGCGATTGTATTGTAGCTACTGGACTCTTTTTATGGTTTTAAATGTAATAATTATTATATTTGATAATAATCGGATTCTATTTTTAAAAAATGTGTTTGTTTTGTAAACAGGTAGGTATATGTGGTTTTATTCTTATGTTACATTTAAATTATGTTCTCGCTGCTGAGGTGAAAAAATTGTATGTGTCACACGAGACCAAAAGTTTTTTTGCATCTCGTGTATTTCAATCCCTTGCTGATCTCAGGATTCTAACCTAGAATCCACTCGCTGACGCTCGTATTCAATTATAGATCCTTCGCTTACTCGGGATTCAAAATCAACACTCGCAACAAAAACAACTTTGCTCTCTTGTTGCACAAATAACTATTTCGCACCTCTCCTTCAGAAAAGTAACAATATTGCCTCACTGACGAGAGGGAGCAAAGTGCAATGCTTTTCTAAGTGTTTTATTGCAAATGCCATTTTTTGAAGTTGATAATTGTAAAGCCACGCCATTTTCTATGCTGGTTGTTCTTTAATAATATTTAGATTTTTTTTTCAAGTTTCTTAATGCTCGGTGTGAAAAGTTGTATGAGCCACTCGGGAGCAAAATTATTTTCATCTCGGGCGTTAACACTTGAATCCCTCATTACGCTCAGGGTTCTACTTTAGAATCCCTCGCTACGCTCAGGATTTTATTGTAGAATCCTTCGCTACATTCTGGATTCAATGTACGCCCTCGCCGTAAATACACAATTTTGCTCCCTTGTGACACAAATAACTATTGTAATGAATGACAGCGACAGCATTTTAGTATGCCCATACCGTAATGTGGCGTGCCTACCACCAATTTTAGGGGAACTGCACTGAGTTGGCTGGCTGCACTGTATGAGCATGGTCATCATCATCATCCCAGCCTATATACCTCCCACTGCTGGGCACAGGCCCAGGCCTCTCAGAGGGCTTGGGCCATAGTTCCCACGCGGGCCCAGTGCGGATTGGGAACTTCACGCACACCGTTCAATTGCTTCGCAGGTTTTTGCAGGTTTCCTCACGATGTTTTCCTTCACCGTAGAGAGCTACCATGTGCTATGGATGCCATGCCATGCTATGCCATGTGCATGTGCTACCATGTGTGGTGTACCATGCTAATACTCTCAATTATGGGACCCTATACTAAAACACGATATGGGGCGTGATAAGAAAATCATAAATCACATGGGTGTGAGACAAAAAATTAGAGGATATTGTGAATGTAGTTGTTAACATTAATGCATAGATATCAATAAAACGACCCGCGCACGAAGGGTTCTGTACCATTATCTATACAACATTAGACATAAGCAAAAAAACGGCGAAAATCAAGTTTGGTAGGCCTTAAATATTTATTTTATTTTTATTTAATTATTTATTTCAAAATACATTATACAATTAAATATTATGTGAATATTTCAAGCGTCTAACCTACCTGTTGCCGTTATTAATATCAAGCAAAAAAGCGGCAAGAAAATCACGTTTATTGTATGGGAGCCCCCCTTAAATATCTATTTTATTGTTTTTAATATTTATATTATTGTTATAGCGGCCACAGTAATACATAGTCTGTGAAAATTTCAAGTCTGTAGTTATTACGGTTCAAGAGATAGAGCCCTGTGACAGACGGACGGACGGACAGATAGACAGACAGACAGCGGAGTCTTGGTAATAGGCTTCCGTTGGCACACTTTGGGTTTGGAACCCTAAAAAAGGGTAGATAAGTCACCAGCTTCCCGTGCGTGGACCACTTAGATTAGGTGTACTGACTGCACACAATTTGCTTTAGTCGCTCGCTCAGCTCGTGCGTTGTGGTCACAATTCATACTGACAACTCCTCGCTTCGCTCATCGTACCTAAATTTTTCTTTTTTTCGGCATATCACGATGTACATACATACATACATACATTCACGCCTTTATCCCTAAAAGGGGTAGGCAGAGCACGTGAAACTTGTGTTCCAGTACCACTTTTAGCATAAATGTGGGTATAAAAGATGGACAAAATGTGATATCGCAGTGACAGGTTGCTAGCCCATCGCCACAACACACTTCAACCCTGTTCCTAGTCGACTCTTACGACACCACAGAAAGAAAGGGGTGGTGCTATTCTTACCCGGCACCACACGGGGTGTGCCCCGTATATCACGATGTGACGGTATAAAGCTAGGAATATCGACTAATGCGTTGCTCTAATCCATCTGCCGTATTGTTTGACGTTTTTCTGTTTTAAAATAAAACTATATTTTCTAAGGGTATCATATAATAAGTTTCACGGGTTTAGAAGTATAATACCACATTAATGTCGATTACCACATTTCAACTAATTAGCATTATCTGGATCTGCGGCTGGCTAATGGAATGACGTATGCGATAACGGCTTGCGTACGCGCCGATGTTTGTGTATTAATTATGCTAGGCAAAAGGGGATTATACCTGAAATAGGGAGATGCTCGATTTTAATGAATATTTGCACTTTAAGGGGATCCCATGCCCCAGTGACCTTCGATCTGAATTCCTTAGTTTTCTAATGATTTTTGTAGCTTATTATATTAACAACAACGGCTTTAAGCAATAAAGTACTCCATATTTACTTCAAAGTTCATTGTTTTCGAGATATTTGGCATCAAAGTTGAATAATTTTAGGCCAAAAAACTGGTTTTCAGGCCATAACTTTTGTGTTAATTAGTTTCAAATGAAAACCTTCGACCAGTATTTAGAGACATCAAAGACGAACCCAAATACGTAGATTTCGTATATGTTAGATCTATCACGTCAATAGAGATACGAAATTAGTGTTTTTTCAGACAATGTTAAAAAAAACATACAAAATTAAGTATTCATTTTTTTCAAAATCCGGTAGACAAGAATGGAGCTAAAAGATTGGAGAACCGATAGTCGTTTGACTTATAAGTCTATCTGTAGTGCAAAAGTAGGAGATACGATTCAAAACTTGTCGAAAATCGATGAAAACCTCGGGTAGCCCCTTAAAGTTGAATATTTCGCAAACAGATCACTGAATCTATTCCTTACATCTTTCTATTGTAAAGGTTGTCTGGAAGAGATCGCTCTGAAGCGACAAGGCCGCCTATTGCTTGTCATTCTTTTTTTTCTTTACGTACCTACTTCTTTTTACTGCTCTGCATACTCTATTATTATTGTGGGGTCAAATAAAGGGTCATTGTATTGTATTGTAATCCGATTGCAACTATACTAACAATTTTTAATAAAAAAATCTCTCTCGCTCTCTCTTTCTCTCCGTCTAATTAAAAAAATACGTTAATAGCAATCAGGTCAAAAGGCAACCTTATTGACAAAGCATTAAAATTCTATAAGCGGCAATACCTATTCGGATTTCGATTTTCCTAGTAGATAAACTAAAACAATAACATGGGTAATTTATGGCGTACAATTATAATTATAAATATTTTAATTGTATGTATTATTCTGTAATGTTTTTTGTTGATTTGTGTCGCAATGCAAACTCATTTGGTACAGTTTCGTTGGTTGTTTGAAATCACTAAAACTGCTCTAATGGTTAACCCCCGATGCAAAAGAGGGGTGTTATAAGTTTGACCGCTATGTGTGTCTGTCTGTCTGTCGCTTTGAATGAGGTACTTTTATTTGAAAGCAGGTTTTCTAGCGATGGTTCTTAGACATGTTTTAACAAAATCGGTTCAGCTGTTTTTGAAATATAGGACTTTGAAGTGACAATGTCGGGGTTTTCCAAATTTTATTGGTTATGTTATTAATAGTCGATGTTGTGAATCGATGAACAGATTTTGATGATTTATGAAATCAAAAGCTAATTCAATCAAGACGGTGCGGTTCAGCGGGTATGTATTATAATACCGAAAAATCATATTACCTACAGTTGAAATATCGACGCTTAACACATCGAAATTCAGAATACCGCAAGTACAAAATGCCGATAACCGATACACCGAAGCTCGAAATATCTAGTTTCAAATGACCGAAAGTACGAAATCCCGAACTAACTGGCATTCACAGTACCATAATAATAATTTTCTGTGCTGTTACAAAAAAAAACCTAACGTCTTGCTCGCTCGCTGTCAGCGAGGCACCAGCTGGGGTGTATCAAAGGGGAGCCACAGGACTTAAAATACATGTCATCGATGGGATGGGATGTCCTTACGACACCTACTTTTGGTACCTCGCTGGCAGCGAGCGAGCGGAGCGAGCGAGGAACACGTTTCAGAGCAGAAACGACTCGGATAGTTTAGGTTCAGAAGGCTAAGGCGAGAGCGAAGCGCAGCGTAGCTCCCGTCTTAGCCTTCAATGTTAGTTATTTTTTTGTAACAGCACAGAAAATGATAAATGTCAATCTACCTCCGCTTGAAAAAGTCTGAATGTTGTCATTTAAAAATAGATACAGCAGACTTTGGTGTAACGATGGTTTCGGTATTTTGATTTTCGATATACCTATTAACCGTCGATTATTTTATTTGTAGTGATTATGACTGTTCGGCATTATGATTTTTCGGCCTTTCGGGTGTAGGTATTTTGATCTTCGGGATTGTAGTCTTCGGGTTTTAGGCTTCCGGTCAAATGTATTTTCGGGATCAAACTTTCTTCCATATATTATCCATTCGACGTTTTAATATTTGGCCTTCCGTCCATAAGTCTTTTGAAATTCGGTCTTTCGTTTTTCGGTATTATAAAACATACCCGGTTCAGCCGTTTATGAGCAATTCAGCTGTGAAATGACACATGAAGAAAGGATATAAACATCCTTTACTAAGTGAAAAATCTCACTCCAGCCGGAGATTACGGCTGGGTGGTGGCGATTTTTCAAATTTTCTAAATTGTTTTTAATAATGGCTCAACTATCTTTTGATTACGATGACTTAGAAGTGTGATTGTGTCACTGCTTTAAGGGTAGCATATTTAATTTTAATTAAGCTTTATCCTCAACGCGTTCGTGAAAGAAAAGGTCTTGACAGACGGATAGACAGACGCACATACTAACAACCAGTTCTATTAACGGAGGCATAAATAACCTCGTGCGAGAACGGATGTTGCTTTTCCTCAAAAATTCAAGTTCTTCACGTCATAAGGAAGGAAGGACGTTAGGTTATTACATTTTATGTAACCATAGGGTAAAATGTGTTGTTTTGAATACGTAGCATAAGTAGTTGTATATTTAAAAAAAGCCGGGATGGCCTAGTGGCCTAGGTCATACTTACGAGTAAATGAACCATAACTAAAAGCTAAGCTAACCCGCTCTCACGTAAAAAAACCGCAACGAAATCGGCCCATCCGTTCGAGAGCTACGAACCACACATAGACAGACAGACATTGGCATCAAACTTGCAGCATCCCTCTTTTTGCTTCGAGGGTTAATAACCTTACCAACAAAAAGTTGGAAAACCCCGACATTGTCACTTCAAAGTTCAATATCGGCTGAACCGATTTTGATAAAACATGTTTAAGAACCATTTAAGAACCATGGCTACCATGCTTTCAAATAAAAAACCGGCCAAGAGCGTGTCGGACACGCCCAAAATAGGGTTCCGTAGCCATTACGAAAAATTAAGTAATATTTTTGAAAGGATTTCGTATTTTATACGGAATCTTCCAAGTTTAGGTATATTTTATACTTTAGGCTGCTAATTACTCATAAACTACTAATAATTTTCAAGCAAACTTAGCCGTTATAATTTTTCTTGAAAGTTTGATATACTTACTACCATCCTGATTTTTTTCAAATTTTTCCACACACCGGTTTAGATTTTAGAGGAGGGACGACGCTCGATTTTAATGAAAATTTGCACTTTAAAGTTGAATATTTCGCAATCAAAACACTGAATCGAAAAATCGTCTTAGGAAATCGTCTTAAAAGACCTATCCAACATCACCCCCACTTTACGTCTATGGGAGGTACCGTAATTTTTTTATTTTTTTTTAGTTTTTATTGTGCCATTTTGTCGCCATAGTTTACATACATATCCGTGTAAAATTACAGCTTTCTAGCATTGATAGTCCCTGAGCAAAACCGCGGACGGACAGACAGACAGACAGACATGGCGAAACTATAAGGGTTCCGTTTTTTCCATTTTGGCTCCGGAGCCCTAAAAACCGCATTCAAATCAGTTCACCCGTTTAAGAGCTATGGTGTCACAGACAGACACACATAGCGGTCAAACTTATAACACCCCTCCTTTTGCTTCGAGGGTTAAAAATACTCTGCAACAGGGACATAACCGCAAGCGCAAGATAGTTAACTTCACATTTGAATCACACTTCTTAAGCTTTTTAAAGAAAAAACAAAACAAATAAACGCGTGCGCATCCGAAATTAGCGAAGCCTTCGCTTGTACGTGCCGAGCTGGTCAAAATGGCGGCCTTCACGGCACCAACCTGTTTGTGAGACTTGTCTTTTAATGCGATACACGTAAAGTACAACAAAATATAACAGCGTATAGTAGCAAAACAATGCTTCTTAACTCTTGGTATGCTTAAAGACACGGATCCGAGTGAAATTTAATGCTATCTTTTTTTTATTTATTTTTTATATAAATCAGCAGAGTTTGTGCGTTAAAACAGATGAGACTAGAATACAGTATTTTTTTTAAAATATATATAACCTAACCAAAAAAAAGTTGAAAACCCCCCGACTTTGTCACTTCAAAGTTTAATATCTCAAATAGGCCTGAGCCGATTTTAATAAAAAATGTCTAAGAACCATCGCTATTCACTATCGCATATATTAAAAATAAAAACAGCTTTCAAATCGGTCCACCCTTTTAAGAGCTACGGTGCCACAGACAGACACGCACACAGACACACATAGCGGCCACCCACTTATAACACCCGTCTTTTTGTGTCGGGGGTGAAAAAGTGCATAAAAGTTATCTGGCCATGGGTGGATGCGCCGTAAACGAACACTGATGACTATTCGGAAAATCCTTCCACTCTCCAAGTTCTAGGAACAAGAGCGATTATCCTTGTAGCGTGCTTCCCAAGGCCAGCGAGAGGCAGTCCCAATCAATTTAAAGCTTTTTTGTTAAAAAGTTCTAGGTATCTCGAGATATCTTACACGTAGAGAAAATAAAAATAGGTTAGGGATTTTTCGAGTGATATCATCATCGGATATTGTGGGGTTTAAGTTTTAACTTACATACTTAATGTAGGTTGTACAGTCAGCATCAAAAGTAGCTGTACACTTTCGTACTTTGTCGTTTTACAGCCTACTAAATTCCATGCAAGACTGTCAATATGTCAATGCGACAGAGTAATAAAGTGATCCGCTACTTTTGATGCTGTCGTCCGCCATCGGCGGACGATCCACTGTTGAACTTAGAATGTCACACTGCACCGGTGCATATTAAAGAATATCAAAGTTGAAGTGACGTGACGTGACGCCGAAGAACTAAGCGCACTACAAAAAAAAAATAGCGTAAAAATAGCGTGATAAGTCCCGTTTAAGGTATTTTGACTATAAGCGCACTCCGTTGTCCACTCTGTACTCCGGCACTCCGTGTATGTTTCCGATTTTCACAATTCCTAAGATATACAATTCCGATTACTTAAAAACACAAAATTTATTTAAAATATCGATTTTTTTATATCCGATTTTTAAAACTCCTACGAATGAAAAATACGAAATGTTATTGGCCCGAAGTAGGACCTTGTGTCACATTGCTGAAAATGAATAACAGTTATTACTTTTTTAGACCAATTTAAGCTAGTAAGCTTACGTTTAGAAGTCGGGATTTATTATTGATCGTTGTAATATTCGGAATTTTGAAAATCGGTATTTTTAAGTAACCGGAATTCGTATTTTGGCGTTTTGGATTATTATTGAGTCGGACTTTTTATTGTTCTGTGTATTAAAATTCGGAATTTTGAAAATCGAAATTTTAAACCTTAGATATTTTTAACTTTCAGCTTTATAAAAATCGGATTTATGAAGAATCGGAATAGTCATATTAGGAGTTTTAAAACATTAGGAATTATAAAAACCGGTATTTTGAAGTTCGTGATTCCGACTTTCGGCATTTCGTTTTTCGTATTTATGTAGTTAAGTGTAGGTACCCGATTGTTACGCTTTCAAGTTTAAAGTACTGAACCGATCGTGATCAACTTTAGTATGGATAGAGATTGAGAATCAGACAAGGACGTACTAGTATAGTTTTATCCTGAAAAAATGTACAGTTCACACGGGCGCGCTTTAATTATTTAATTGTATTTAATTGGAATTGTATTAATTAAATAATTATTTATTAAGAAAATACAAAATATTCATAGGACTAAAACTACTATTAAATTAAAATAACTAAAACTTTAATTAAAAAAGAGAGGTGGGCCTCTTGGCATGGTGCCCATCACGCAGGCAGCATTCCCGCGTTGAACTGCGATTGAGATTCTTTGCGCGATAAAGCTGCCGGCGCGAGGGTTGCCTGTTGCCTCCCTTAACCTATTGCTGAGCTCCCTGTGTAGCTCCAGCGCACCTTTACCCCAAGGACCTAGAGCCTCGACGCCGAAAGCAAAGAAATGATATTGGGCGCCGAGACAGCTATATTTTGTGACCTTGAGGCGTTCCCGGGTGTCTGCCGCATGGTGGCCGAGACGGTCCACTGGAGCCCCACAAGAAACACAATTGTGACTTGCGCAGATCCCAACTCCCAGCCGGAGACCAACAGCTATGCGTAGAGTGTCTGGGTCGATAAAAGTTCCAGTATTGTATTAATTGTATTCTATTTGATTTTAATTTCATTTTGTTTTCAATCCTATGATGTCTTTCAAATAAATGATATTATTATTGTTATTAAACGAATTCTTCACAGGCAGAGTCGCAGGAAACAACTTCTTTAATAAATACATTACAATAAACTCATTGCATAAGAGAAACCTTGTGTCCTTGTCGAGTTTGCTTTACGAATAATGATTGGTTGAAGTGACTCAAAATAGGGCCATTGTGGCTCATCTGTGTCATTCTTTCATGAATTGACAATGACTATTTGGTAATAACCACATTGGATGGTGGGGCCGTACCTGGTTTTTATATACGACCCATTTCTTCCCGTGGGTGGCGCAAAATAAACAAATATCATGGGACACTTGACACCAATTGACCTAGTCCCAAACTAAGCAAAGCTTGTACTATGGATACTGCGCAACGGCAACGGTTAAACATAGGTACTTTAATAAATAAATACATACTTAAATACATATAATAAACATCTATGACCCGAAAACGAACAATCGTATTATTAATACAAATATCTGCCCGGCCGGGTATTGAACCCGGGATCTCAAGCTTCGTAGGCAGGTTCCCTTATATAATACCCGTTACCCGCGACTCTGTCCTCGTAGACTTCGCGATATCGCTATCCCGCGGGAACTATGCCATTTTCCGGGATAAAAACTATCCTTTGTCCCCGAGACTCAATCTGTCTACATACGGGATTTCATCTAAATCGGTTCAGTAGATCCAGAGATACCCTACAACCTCACAAGCTCACAAACTTTACCTCTTATAATAGTAAGTTAGATTTGAACAATTAAATAAAATTTAAGTTTAAGTATCTACTTCACAAAACGAGCTTTTACCTTTCTGACCGCGTGGATATATGTTACACTAGTGTTTACGCGCGACTTTGTATACGTAAATCATTAGATCCAGCAGCTAAATTGAAATTTCGGGATTTTTAAAAACGTGGTTTTAATTGACGTTATATTAAAAACAATCATGTCAAATTTCATGACTTTAAGGCCAACGGTTTTTATTTCGAGATATCCCTATCCCGTGGGAATATCGGAATAAAAAATTGCCTATGTTTTACTCGAGATGTTCAACTATCTACATACCAAATTTCATTCAAATCCATCCAGCCGTTTCAGCGTGAAGGTGTAACAAACACTCACTCACTTTACTCACTCGCTCACTACAAACTTTCGCATTTTTAATATAAGTAGGATATACATATATGTTATGGACTGAATGGAAATTTTTGTATTGCTGTTTTGATGTTCCAAGGTGCTATCGTCCGTGGTAGAGTCTTAAGCGCGTTTGTATGTCGTCCACGTATATGATCCCGAGATCATATCTTTTCGCGGTCACGGTCAACATTTTGTTTTAAATTCGAGGTCAAGGTCACTGACCTTCGCGTTAGTAATTTAATTTTGAAGAAATTGTTTTGAAAACAAGTATGTACAGTCACCAGCGCCAATATCTGACACAAGAAGCATGCATAAATATCTGATACGACTCTATTTCTAGGGCCGGAAGGACGTGTTAGATATTTTTACACGCTCCGCTGTGGCAGATATTATACACGCTCCGCTGTGGCAGATATTATACCCGGTGACTGTACTTCAAAATATGTTAGGTGTATTTTATTTATTATTGACGGGCTTTGGTTATTAATTCTCATTGGATCTCTCATGTACTCGTATATTTCAAAATTTCAAGTCAAATTTTATTTTCCAATTTGTTTGAGACAATAACACACAGAACCGAAAAGATGTAGCTGAGGTTCGGGATTGAACCCAAAACCCCGTCATCCTATGAGGCGTGTTAATCAATGTACCATATTGTGTTTGGTCATTAACACCCTCTAGGTCCGTACCCCACTGCTGGGCATAGGTTTTCTCTGAATGGGAAGACTTGGTGTGTTCAAATAAAATTTCAGACATAAATAACAAACAACTCAGAGCCCACGAACCCACGACCCTCTGCTTGGGAGTGTTTGCACTACAAAGACACTGTGAGTGCAGACACATCGTAACTGCCCGTCTTGACTCTGTAGGTGCAAATTAAAAAACAAACTAACTAACCTAAAAAACTTTTGATGAAACGTTTTAAAGTCGCAGTTGCAGGTGGTAGAACCTTGTGCAAGGTCCGCCCGGATTGCTACGGAAGCAGCAGTGCTTGCACTGTTGTGTTTCGGCGTGGAGAGTAAGACAGCGGTGAAATTACTGGCACTTGAGGTATTTTATAATTTTTATTTGTTTCCAATATTTCGTTTACGTGTGCGCGAATCTCTGAATTGGATTCAGCACCCCAAAAAAATTAAAACCAAATAAAACAAAATTACTCCAAAACTTAGATTAGAAAGGTTCGCAGAAGAAACGCTGAGCTGAGAGCACGTTTGTCACTGATAAATACATTAGGTATATGATACCTCTTTCAAGAAACCAACGGTGTTGCGGGTTTTAACGCAGGATGTTGGTAGGAAGAGCTGCATCACAAGGTCGCTAGCTGCCACTGGCCACGTTACCTGCTTGTGCAAGGTCAGGTTCGCCACAAAAATCAAATAAAACACATGTAGATTATTTTTTTCGGACGGACTGTTGCTGTCAGCGTTACATGGCTTTTACAGCTTACCGGAGAGAGGGCGAGCTGCCGGACGGGCCGCTAAGCAACTCGCATCAAGACATGTAGAGTGATCACTTGGTGGATATATTATACACGTTTATATAATATTTTATACGTTTATTAATCTGTATACCTGTGAGTACGACGTGTTAGAAAAATGTAAAATAAAACCTCAAGGTCAAAAACAGGGCGACGCCTAATGTGCAAGATTGCACAACTCTTTGGATCCTTTTAGTTTTCAAATATATTTTATTGCCTATGTTTGGTCATTATATTGTTGTTTTCACGACCGAATACCAGTGCCGTTTTATTTCAACTACTAGCTTTTGCCTGCGGCTTCGCCCGCGTGGAATTCAGTTATCGCGCGCTGTTCCCTCGAGAACTGTGCATTTTTCCGGGATAAAAAGTAGCCTTGTCACTCTCTGGCCCATAAACTAGCTCTATGCCAAAAATCACGTCGATCCGTCGCTCCGTTTCGACGTGAAAGACGGATAAACATACAAACACACAAACAAGCACACTTTCGCATTTATAATATTAGTATGCTGTTAGTGGTTGCCTGGAAGAGATCGCTCTTAAGCGATAAGGCCGCCTATTGCTTACCTTGTAATTTTTTCTCTGTGTATCTGTTTTCTATATACTATTTATGGTGTACAATAAAGAGTCTTTGTATTGTTGTATTGTATGGATTAAATCAAATATCTAGTATTCTACCTTTGAAATAAAGGTATTTTGGTAGGTTTAGTACTAGTAGCTTTTTTTCTGTTTTTTTAGGTACATTGAAATTTGGAGTTCTCAAAAAAAAAAACACGTAGTAATGGATTCGACGAAGCCGCTAATATTAAGTTTAAATATGATTGGGTAAACCCCGATGCATCGCACTTTAGGTTCGTTATAATATCGACACCTCCTACGTATACTGGTACAAGTGACAAATTTCTGATTCTTAGTTTTTTGCAATTTTGTGATTAATATTTCCTTATTTACCTACCCAAAAAAATTTGCACGGATATTCCTATTAGTTTTGGAAATAAAGTGACGTATATGAATGCATCTAACACCGTTTTGCTAATCGGTACAACGTATACTGAGGCAACCGACATGCACCACTATACGCGGCACCGATATTGTCGCGGGGCCGGGGAAGTCCAGTGTAACTGGCAGTTGCCTCAGTGTACGCGCTAGCCGTCGCCGCGTGCGGACCGTTTGAACTGTTCTACGAACACATAATTTGATAGTATATATAAAAAAAAACATGTTTTCGTCTGACAATTGCGGAGGGCAAGACCACAATAGCCGTATTTCTCATAGACAGTCATGGAAACTAAATCCAATGTGAAACCTTTTCGTGATCTATTTCGCTATGATTTCTTTGGCAAATGTATGGGATGTCAACATAACATTGGTAGTACAACGGTTCCACCCACGTACCAGTACGTGATTCAGTTTCCTCGGCTATACCTACATGTACGCGTGCTAGAAATATAACATTGCAGTATTACATCGCACTCTGGTAGTTGAGCATCCCCAAAAAGAAGGCGAAGGCATGCATGCTTTAATTAAAATGAGAACAGTAAATTTCAATATACCTACAGGTTGATAAAAAAAATCCTGTACTATACTGTAACCCATATTAGGGCTACTGATTACTAATACGATATAAGTGGGAAAACATCGAAATTAGAAAGTCTTCTTGCGACTCCACTTCCATGCAAAACTTTTTTTTTCGAATCACAGTATTTTTCTACTTGGATCATATTAGTAATTAGTAGCCCTAATGTGGTTTAAAGTATAGTACAGGTTTTTAATAACCCCCTATACACATTTTTTTATACACACCTAAGAAATGGTACCTGGCTATGTATATGGCGAAAACGGGTAAACCGTAAGAAGTTATAGAAGTTTCCCAAGACTCAGAAACAGACACAAAATTTAAATCTATTGTCAAGAAGACATTAATATATAAGGCGTATTATTAAAATTAATGATTATATCATGGATAGGGAAATTTGGAAATAATTCCGATCCGCATTGGCGAGTGCTTACTCCAAATAGCGAATTGAGAACTGTTTTAAATATGTAGTTGTGCTAAATACTTGTGATGTATAGATATCACTAAAATATGATTGTAAATCTGTTTACAAAATATACCTAGGTTTATTGCCAGACTCTTCTCAACAGAGGTTTTTTTCGAACCGGTGGTAGATTTTTTTGACATTCATAAGTGCTTGTTACAATCTAAATTGAATAAAGATATTTTGACTTTGACTCAATATTTCATGTCAAAGCTTGGCTTAAGCAAAGTGCTAATCAGACTCGCGCACGAAGGGTTCCATACCATCTATACAACTTCATTAGGATTAGCAAAAAAATGGCAAAAAAAATACATTTGTTGTATGGGGGCCCCTTAAATATTTATTCTGTTCTATTTATATATATATATATATATATATTATATCGAATACAGTTATACATAATCTGTGAAAATTTCAACTGTCTAACTATCATGGTTCATGAGATACAGCCTGGTGACAGACGGACGGACAGCGAAGTTGTATATAGAAGTAGGGTTTCCGTTTATACCCTTTGGGTACGGAACCCTGAAGAGGCACAAAAAGCTAAACCGTTATGTACAAATGGGTGCGATGCGATATATGTATCACATGAGAAACCTTTCACAATAAAATACGAGTACACATTTGAACAGGAATATGAATCCATTGAATGTGCTTCCATTAATTTAAAGCACTTAATACAATTACTTTTCTTAATAAAACCATTTATATTTCAAGTGAGGTTTTTTATAAAGGTATATTTCTGTATTTTGTATATCACGTTAAAACATTACTACCGGTATATTGGTACAAGTGGCATGCTAATGTTAGCGTATATTGATGCAAGTGATAAAAACGTTTATAAATCAATAGATGAAGGTAAAAGAGCATCTGTTTTATTGTTCATTGCAAGCCATATAAGTATTTCATCTAAAATTCATATACAATATAAAAATATCGTTAGATCAGTAATCTACGCATTACGCCGTATACTGGAGCAAGTGGTAATTAGCTCAGTATACCGCACAACTACAAGATGTAAAATACGCGTATAGTAGTGTATCTGCAATTTTCTCAAAAACTATAAGAAATTTCAAAATTCCATGAATACAGGTAGAAAGCAAATATTTTCTTTGGAACCAGTGCAAAATTTTGAAAAGTTATATCATCAAATGAGAAAGTTACAAGTTTTGGAACCTTTGAACAGCTCTCCTGTAAATTTATGATTATGCACTTGTACCAGTATACGTAGGAGGTTGTCGATATTTGAAACATAAAAAAGCGGATGTTTGGTTTATAATTTAGGTTTCAGATTTTTACAAATTGGTCAGAAATATTATTGGGGCTAACTCTTAATAAAATTTGCACTCCACCCGGCTATGAAGAGCAAAGTTTGTGCGGAACGAAGGAAAGTAATGGGAAACTACCACATTATGTTCCCAAGAAGTTGTCATGAAGGTTCAGTAGGTCCTCAACCGACAGCCACGATCACTACAAAGAGTTTAGCGACTAACAGGGAGGGTAGGAGGGGGGCTTTGAGGTACGGACCTTGAAAAGACTCGACACAAAGTTTACGTCTATACTTTAGTTTTGATAGATTTGTAGCCAAGCGAATTACTTGCGAATTAGCTGTTAAAGTGGCAACGGGCAGGCCATATAGCACGGAGAACAGATGGCCGTTGGAGCCAAAAAGTTCTCGAATAGAGACACTTTCGTCAACAAGATGGACGGATGAACTCGCCCTTATATTGACAAAGTTGAATGAAGTTCATAATTCAAACCTCGTCGTTATCTTGTAGTCTAAAAAATCCTACTAATATTATAAATGTGAAAGTTTGTGAGTGAGTGAGTGAGTGAGTTTGTGAGTGAGTGAGTATGTTTGTTACTTCTTCACGCTGAAACCGCTGGACGGATTTGGATGAAATTTGGCAAAAAGTTAGTTTATAACCTGGATTAAACATAGTATACTTTTTATCTCGATGTTCCCACGGGACAGGGATAAAATCTCGAACTAATAACCGCTGGGCTTAGAGTTATGAAATTGGGTATGTAGATAGTTGGATATCTTGAATAACACATAGGCTACTTTTTATCCTGATATTGCCACGGGATAAGGATAAAATCTCGAAATAACAACCGCTGGGTTTAGAGTAATAAAATTTGGCATGGGTGTTTTAATTTAACGGCAATGAAAGCCACGATGTAATTTTAGGGAATTCCTGCGAGAATTTGATAAAATCCCGGAATTTCAATTTAACTGCGGTATCTAATGATTTACGCGTGCGAAGCCGCGGGTAATGCTAGTTCTACATAAAAAATACAAAAGGTAGTCTTCAATCATGTGCTGTGATACACTGTCAATTGAAAGGTTTGTCGCGGGTTCACGGTGGATTCGCTTCCAACCCGAAGCAACTGGAGGTCGATGGGGGAGATCTGACAGTGGACGCCTAATGATGATGAGATTTGTACCAGTATCCTGAATATGTCAAACACGGAAGCATCAGCCACATGTGCCACAACTAAGGAAGGAAAGAAATTACGCAATATTTATACCCTGGATTCCTTGTATTTCGCATGGAGTTTCCTTACCGTATCGCGCCATTCATGATCTAACGCCGATGTTCGTAGTAACAGAAAAACTGGCGGCCATTTATGAATTACTTAAGTGTTTCCTTATTGTCATTAAGATATGATTAAAGATTTTTAAAGATATTTATTGAACATACAAAACATTTACCAAGTATAACTACGTTCGTAACCAGTTGCATTGGTTATAAACCGTGTCACAACTGTTTACACCCTCCTCATGAGCAGGATATTTATAGGGCTATGTTCTAATAAAAAATACATACATGCATTTATAAAAGTCTTAGGCTAGTTATATTACTTCAAATATCTATGCCTTCGGTTTTAGAGCCGGCTGGCATGGCAACCGGTCAGACGGGGTCACCCTGGTGCCGTGGAAGCTCGGTAGGGCCCTGGTGTGGGACGCTACTTGCGTTGATACTTTCGCTCTGTCCCACATCCAGGCAACTAGCTCACAAGCCGGCGCTGCGGCTGATCAGGCCCAACTCCTCAAGTCAAGTACTCCTCTTTGTTAAAAGATTACGAGTTTGCGGCGCTTGCTGTTGAGACTTTAGGGCCTTGGTCAGCCAACATGAAGTGTTTTATAAAGGCCCTTTTTTTTTTTTTTTTTTTTTTTTCTCTCTGTACCTCCAACATGATCGGAGCCTTTTTATATCTACCACATTCATTCCAGTTCTCACTTTCATGCTTCTCGTACTTTCATTCTTCATACTGTATCTTTCTTTTATTCATCATACCTTTCATACCTATATGGGTGGGATTCCCATCTATCCTATGCTAATCTATTATTTTTCTCTAAAAACTACTGGGGAGATAAGGCATATTACTATTTTTTATTTTGCTATATATACAGGGTTCATTTTACTAACTTATATATAATTTGTAAAATACCATTTGTTTATAACATTTATACCTAATTATATTAATCTATTTAACATGTTTTTAATGTTACGAATATTTGTGTTTTTCACACTTTGATTTGCAGGCAGTGGCGAGCAACGGCGAGCAGACGGCGAGCCACGGCGAGGCTCGCTCGCCCGTCTCCGCGGCGAGCAGTGGCGAGAAATGGCGAGCCACGGCGAGGCTCGCCAGCCCCCAACTGCGGCGAGCAGCGGCGAGCAATGGCGAGCCACTCCGAAGGCCGTCATCCCACCAGTGCGGCGCGATGTGGCGAGCCACGGCGAAGGTTGCCACCGCTCCCCACTGCACAGGGCACAAGTCCGGGGATACAATCTGTACATATACTTATTTATCATTTTGTAGGGAAAATATTTTACAAAGATCAATATTTTTATTTATTTATTTTCTTAAGACAATATACAGTCATCTTAAAGATTTTAAACATATCTCCTGGATAATCACTATCACTGCTTACTAACACTTATTAGCTTTATATATATTAGCTTGCTGTTTCTTTATATGTTCCCTTGCTATAGCACATATTGTACAACAATTCTTACTACACACTAATAACATACAAAAAGTAACTTAAACCTATCGCCACTTTGCAGTGCCTCCGTTCGTCTCCACTCCCCCGCCCAGCGCTCCGTCGGGCCGGCGTCGGGATGCGCCTCCTAGCTCCTTCCCAGACCCCCCCAGAGCCACTCCGGCCTCACTCCCACCACCCGGTCCACGATGGCTTTTGGGGGAACTTTTTCTATCGGGCAGTACGGCAACGGCCGCTCCGACCTGAAATGTCCGTACGAGGACATAATTCTGTCCCGTTCGTGCGGGTCCAACCCCTTGTGGACCTTAAGGTGGCGGGAGATATGGCCCCCCTCCGTATGATACCCGCAGAATGTGCAGTGGACGCCGCTGTGAAGTCTTCCAGGTCTTCCAGGTCGGCTCCCCCGACCCGCCCCGGCCACAGCACCGCCCACCGCGGGAACAAGCCGACGGCTACCCCCCTTCCCTCGACCAAGGCCCACGCCCACCGATCCCCCCAGCTGAAGAGCCCCCATCCACCTTAGATATTTTTTCTCCTCAATACGGGGTGGAGCCCAGCTCTCATCCGACTCACTTCCCCCGGTATAAGGCTCCGTCGTACCTGTCGAGGTGTTTCCTGGGCTCTCTTCCGGGCCATCCCGCCCAGACTGCACCAGTGACGCCCCTTCCCTCCTACCCCCCACCTCCGTCGGGTTCCCCTGTTCATATTGTTCGGAACTCTCATCCCCGGACAACTCCAGGGAGAATTGGGGAGGGCTACCCAGCATCAATTGCGACATACATAACGATCCTCCGCGGTCTGATTCCTCGACTGATGGACCGTCTCCCTCCGACGATGATGAGGGGAAGAAGGGGGAGTCGCCCCCGTCTGCCGCGGGCTCCCCCTCCGGAAGAGCACTCCCCGTCTTCTCCTGCACTTCTCCAGTGGGGTCCCCCGCGCCAGACGGCCGGATTGTGAGTTTTGCCACAGGCAGCTGGGGGAGTTGAGGGGGGACGCTCGGCGTCAGCAGCGGCGCGCTCATCGGTCCTCCGTGGTCCGAGTCCACATCTGAAGAACTGCCTCCCTCCGACGATGATGAGCCATCCATATGGGCCGCGGGCCCCCCCTCCGGAACAGTCTTCCCTGTCCCCTCCAACACTTCTCCAGCGGGGGACCCCGCGCCAGACAGCCGCGGTGAAGGTCCAGCCGCCGGCAGCCGAACAGCCAGCACCCCCACTCCTCCAGGCGACTGAGGGACCAGCGAGCAGGAGGAGAGGGCACTTCTTGCTTCTTCTGTGTCCGAGATACATGTCTGTCCCCCCACCGGTCCCGCCCGGGCCAGGTCGCCGCATCCAGTCGAGGAGGGGCGCGCCACTCCCCCCAGCTCCATATGGGGAAGAGGAGGCGCCCCACCCAACTCCGCGCTCGCGCTCCTAGTTGAGGAGGCTCCCGACTCTCCTCCTGAGAGCGGGGAAAGAAAAGGGGGCATCCCCGGTAAACCCATTTCCTGCACTATTTCCTCGATTCCCACGTCCATCACCGGCGCGTCCGCCCCACCGGGACCTCCCCAGGGTGGGCCACACTCGACTCCGCCCCAACCGACGCACCTCCTCAGCGAGCTGACGATTCCTCTCTATGAGCTTCGTGATGGTGGCCTGCTGGCTCTCCGACACTTTAGCCAGGGTCCCGAGAGTCTCCTCGTGCCACTTTAACTCTCCCCTCATCTTCCTGCAGTCGGGTCTTTCACACTCCATTTTGATTATTTGTTGGCACTGTTATACCGGCAGGTTGAGGTTTCTCCCTTGGACACGGCTCCTCTAGATGACTTAGGTGCAGCCGCGGTTCTATAACGTGAGCAGCAGCGACCCACAGCGGGCCACGGCAGGGCGTGGCGAGCAGCGGCGACCCGCTCGGCTAGGTGCGGCGAGCAAAGGCGATCTCAAACAGCTCGCGGCGCGTCGCGGCGAGTAGCGGCGAGCCACCGGCGAGGCGCAGCGCGGCGAGCAATGGCGAGCCCAATCAGCCCGCAACGAGATGCGGCTAGATGTGGCGAGCCACCGGCGAGGCGCGGCGCGGCGAGCAATGGCGAGCCCAATCAGCCCGCAACGAGATGCGGCTAGATGTGGCGAGCCACCGGCGAGGCGCGGCGCGGCGAGCAATGGCGAGCCCAATCAGCCCGCAACGAGATGCGGCTAGATGTGGCGAGCCAACCGGCGAGGAGTGGCTAGCCAACCGGCGAGACGCGGCGAGCAATGGCGAGCACAGAATAACTTGCGGCGAAAGTGGCGAGAACTGGCGAGAAATGGCGAGCCAACCCTCTCAACAACGGCAGCAGCCCACGTCTTCTCCCTCACAGCACCAGTGTTGGTCTACTTGTGGCTACCTATGGCTACCAACGGCGAGGGTGCGGTGTACAGTTTCTGTCTCCCAAGTAAGACCGGTAGCAGTTTGCTTTCACTACGGCTAGCTCTTCGGTCCACCACAGTACGGTACGTCTGTCCTCAGTACTCCTCCTAGGTATGGTCAGTTCATGCTCATTGGTACTTGTCTTGTATGATTCCGTATTGTCGGTTCTAATTCGTCTGTCCTTTATTTGTTCAGTTTCTGCATTGTCAGTCCGTTGTCTAGCATAGCGTATTACTGCTATATTTATTTACTATTTATTCGTATGCTTGCTTTTAATATTGTCACATATTACGCAAACATACCTTATATTTCTGTGCTATCCGTTCCGATTTGTCTCTGTCGTTTGTTTTGTCCAGTTCCTGTATGGTCAGTCCATTGTCTAGCATAAGCTGGGCCATTTTCTCATGAGAATGGTCCCAGTTTGCTTTATCTGTGTTGCAGGTCCTCGACGTCCGTTTAATGTCAATTTCCTTCGACTTCTCATGTCCGTCTTCCGTTTGGGTCCCGTTGTGGTGCGAGCTTGTTAAGCCTTCCACCATTCGCCATTCCTCCACCAAGCCAAATATGTCCTTTGTGCCGGCCGTCAGGATGATCCGGGCAGTTCTTGCGCCCGGGTAGCCCCTCATGTTATTCACTCCTCCCACGTATGATTCCTGGATATAAAGGCCCTTTCTTCCCGGTTGGTCGACACCGCTGGGGACCCAAGAGCTGGCACGTATCTATCCCAGCGGTTCGCACTAGCGGTCCAAAGGGGTAATGCGGCCAGCATCATGGGAACCCTCCCACAGGCAGATCTTATGGACGGGGTGTTCTTTTTATATTTTTTATTTTTATAGTAACATATTTTTTAACAAACTTAGAGTTTAAGACCTAGACGTTGGTGACATGCTTTGTTATTTTGGACATTATTTTTCTTTATAAAGTACGCGGGGACTTAGGAGGATAAAGATATATTAAGTTAAGGTATCTTAGGTAATTTTTCTTTGTCTTCTTTTTAATTATTCATTTCATGTTACTATTTACTGAACAAATGTATCTTGACAATATTGTTTATAAAAAATTAGGTATGTTTTAATGGAACACGTGTTTCATGCCCACTTACAAACGAAGATATGATATAAGCGCTGTAGGTTCCTTATGTTTAAAGATGAGGGTTCGATTATGTGAGAGAATTATTTGGTTTTCGGCAAAGGAATTCAATGGTGATTCAACTTATTTCTGGTGGCGATTATTTTTTGGTGGGGTCCCATTTCTAACCTAACCTAATTACTTTCGGTTGGTGGTGATACACCAAACAAACAATCCTTAAAAACAATTCTACTGTTAAAAATAAAAATTATAAATAAAAAATTTGCCCCAGATCGCTGACATTATAATTTTCATTTTTAGATCTAGTTTTGATTTTAGTTCTAATTTGTATACTGTTAGTGTATTTATAATCCTGTCCAAATGTTTTTCTACAAGTTATTTATAATTCTACTGTTTGATCAATTTGTTGAATGAAAAATTGGGGCTAAAAATAAAGTAATTTGGGTTTTCTGTGAAAGTAGATATTCCTTGAAAAAATAATATCCGAAGTGAACATACAAGGACCAAATATTATATGCAACGTTTTCTGCGAAACGAAATTCTATGAAATTTCTGTCTGCGAAACTAGGGAACGCTGTAATTCATTGAATTCAGTGATAAATAAAGCCTGAGTCAATCAAATGCCTACACAAAACAAACTGTTATTTTTTCTCGTATAATACAAATCATCACAATTACTACAAAAGTTCGCTTGCGGTCCTGCGGTCAGTAAGAATTGCATCAAACCTGGTCAAGGCCTCCTGAGTCCTGAATTATTACGTCACAGTCCTAAAGGGTCAACGACCGTTGCACATTTAAACTGGATCTCAGGTGAAAACTTGCGTTGGAATTTCCCACACGGGGTTTCCCGCTAGTCAAGCCGTGAGCCTTACTATTGCGCTTTATGTGAGTGATTTGATGATTTAATATTTGCATGTGTATACGCAGATTTGAAGTGAATCCACATATGTATCTATAAACTCTGTTTCTACGGCAGGCGAAAAAACGAACATTGAAGAAGTATATATATTGTCCGATGTACTTTTTTATCATTTGCTCTTAGTACAAATTTTCAAAGTACGGGCTGCTAGTGGTCACTCAAGTTCAAGACATTAATACTTGTTGTATCATGTTCTAGAATGGCATTGAGAGATAGGTTGTACAAGCGAAAGGATGCCCATCTCAGACCATACAAACAAGGTCGACCAGAAGGACGACCAGATGGCCTAGTGATTAGAGAACCTGACTACGAAGCGTCCCGGGTTCGATTCCCGGCCGGGGCAGATATTTGTATGAAAAGTACGAATGTTTTTTCTCGGGTCTTGGGTGTTTAATATGTATTTAAGTATGTATCTATTTATATAATAATATTTATCCGTTGCTTAGCACCCATAACACAAGCTTTCTTAAGCTTACTTTGGGACTAGGTAAATTGGTGTGAATTGTCCCGTGATATAGATATATATATATATTTTAGGTGATTTGATCTGAGGTGAGCCGTTTGATTTTCGAAATTTATTCAAATTATATTTTTTGTTGCAAAATTGTATTATACCTTAAATAAAAAAAAAAATCATTTAATATCAGACGCTTAACGTCCATAAATAAACGACAGCATAAATTGCATTTAATAAAAATAAAAAAGGGATAACGACTTTAGTCATGATCATATTTTTAACAGACAACCGGTCGCCATTTTAGTTACAGTTATGTTTTCCTAATGTCTATATAAAAAAATCGTTGGCAAGGTTGGATGACTTGATAGATTTTATCATGGCTATCAAACCCTTTTTTTAGATAGATGTTTTTGTTTGCCGTCACTCAATGCAACATTTTAGCTCCACGTGTGATACAGCACGCGACCAAAGTTGATCAAACACGTAACGTCTACAGATTTACCCACTATTATGCGTTTAGTCATTTCGGGTTTCTGATTGATACAATCTATACATTACACAATACTTTTGTATCTTGAGAAGATTTCGTCAAATTAGAAACCTGTTTTTGACTGTTAAAATAGACAGTTTTATGTTAAAAACATATTTTATACATGGTCCCTTAAAGTCATCAGTTCTTCGAGCAATGTTTATTCCCCCGACTATCTCCTATGTATTGTATTGTACATAAAACTGAGATACCGATATACAAAGGCGAACTTATCCCTTAAAGGGATCTTTTACCTTTTCAAGATTGACAAGACGACAGAAACAAGAAGAGAAACGTCATGAAAAGTTAAAAAAGCTGAAACACAAAATAAATCTAAACCTAAGTCCATCAAATTCGGCAATTCTTCGGGCTAACTATATCGGGTGTGGCCTATAGTATGAGAAAATAATGAAAACATAGATCCTACTCGTCAAGCTGAACAACATTAGTTCAGCGACTTTTAAAAATAAATAGTTTTTAATTTTTATTATACTTACTTTTAAGTTTATTCGAAGAAGCAATGTAAAGCAAATTGCTTGATGTTTGTAACGTCATTCGACGTCAGTTATGTTCTAGGATGGCGTACATTGATGTTTTATTTAAAGTTTATTTTGGAAATGTGAATACATAAACTTGTTTTAGTTTAACTTTAAAGGTGCGGTTTGTTTCTCCTTCACGCTGAAACAGCTATACGGATTTGGATGAAATTTGGTACAAAGTTAGTTTATAAACTGGATTAGGACATAGGCTACTTTTTATCCCGATATTCTCACGGGATAGGGATAAAATCTCGAAATAAAAAGCGCTAGGCTTAAAGACATGAAATTCGGTACCTAGGTAGCTGGACGTCTGTAATAACACATAGGCTACTTTTTATCCCGATATTTCTACGGGATAGTGATAAAATCTCGAAATAACAATCGTTGGGCTGAGAGTCACAACTTTAATATGCAGGTAGCTGGACGTCTAGAATAACACATAGGCTACTTTTTATCCCGATATTCCCACGGGATAGGGATACAACCTTGAAATTTCAACCGCTGGGCTTAGTCTTGAAAATTTGGACAGTTGTTCTTAACACAACCTCAATGAAGACCACGATATAAATTTTGGGATTTCCCAGAGGAATTTTGTAAAATCCGGGAAATTCAATTGTAACTACCAGATCTGTTGTATTTGACTTTGTTTATTGAAGTGACAAACGTACATCAGATAGAATACAATGTATAGTAAAGAATAAGAAATTTAAACATTTTGATTAGCCAGTTATACAACATACTCCCCCGTAATCAAAACAAGATTATAAACATAAACCTATTCCTTTTATACAATTCTGATGCTTGATACGAGCCAATGGCTTAGTTAGTACATCAGCCCACATCTCCAAAGTATTGATATATACGACATTAACAATATTGTTCGATAATAAATCTCGTACTTATATAATGAAATCTTGTGTCTATATGCTTGGTTCTGTTGTGGTGAACCGGATTCAATGCCAACTTCTGGGCAGACTGTGAATCATTATAAATAGTAATAACAGTTGACATACCAGTAAGTTCACACATCAATCGCCTCAGAAATTCAGCCTCTCTACCCGCACTGGACAAACTCATATATTCCGCTTCGCTGGACGACAGGGCAATGGTGGTTTGCTTCTTACTTTCCCATGAAATGGCTCCTCCGGCCATAGAAAAATAGAATCCGGTGTATGAACGACGATCCATAGGACAATTGGCCCAATCTGCATCCGCGTAGCCAATTAAACATCCACCGTCTTTCCTGTAAGTAATGCCCAAATCCATAGTGCCTTTCAAATATTGTAATACACGTTTTGCCGCCTTCCAATGACTTTTATCATATTTAGTATTGAATTGACTCAAATATGATGTAGCAAAAGCAATGTCTGGACGAGTATTAACGGCCAGAAAATTGAGTGAGCCTATCAATTGCTGATACGGATAGGATAATGAAGATTCACTTACATTCTTCTCACTCGGCAGAAACTTTTTAGTTTCCAACGGCGTAGGCACGCTCTTACAGTCCATCATGTGAAATTTTTGTAACAAATCACGAATGTAACTTTCTTGAGATATTTTAATCTCATTAGGTTTGTAATGTATATTTAAACCTAAGTAATAACTGAGTTTGCCAATCACTTTCAGACTAAAATAATTCCGCAAGTCAGATATGACAGTATTTAGCGTTTTATTTTCTTTGTACAAAATGACAATGTCATCGACATGGAAAGCGAGTATTATTAACTCGTTACCAAACTTTTTGGTATAAATACATGCTTCCGAAGGAGTTTGGTTAAAACCTATGCATTGTAAATTTCGGTCAACTTTTATACCATGCTCGTGAAGCCTGTTTGAGGCCATAAAGCGATCGTTTCAGTAAACATACTTTATCTTCTTGACCAGGTTTTATAAATCCTTCCGGCTGACTCATATATACTTCTTCCTCCAAAATTCCGTTTAAAAATGCCGTGTCAACGTCTAAATGGTGCATTTTCATTCCCTCTTCCGCAGCCAATGCGAACAACATGCGTAAAGAAGAGTTTCGAACGACTGGAGAGAAAGTTTCCAAGTAGTCAATACCATAAACTTGATTAAATCCTTTCGCGACAAGTCTAGCTTTATATTTAATTACGTCACCATGCGCATTTTTCTTCAGCTTGTAGATCCATTTGCAAGGTATGACTTTCTTATCTGGTCTATCAACGAGAACCCAAGTTTGTTTCTCAAGCAGTGACTGATATTCATCTTGCATAGCTTGATACCATTTATCACTATCTTCTGCGTTCACAGCCTGTGTATAAGTTGTAGGTTCATCCATCAGCTGAGGGGATGAAGTTTGCATGCATACACAATTGGCAGCAGAATTAGGTTTTCTGGGTCTCAAATTGTACCTTGGTTCTACAGAATCAGTATCAGATTCAGTTTCTTCTGATGAAGATGCAATAACAGGTTGAACTGACACATTTGGAGTAACAGCGTTATGCCACTGCTCCACGACATTAATATCAGACTGAACATCTTCTGATATAATATCTACAATATCAGGTTGAATCTGTTCATTTTCGATGACAGCGCTTGTGACAGGTGTTCGACTATCTGAACTATTTGACGAGTTTACTTGCGAACTAAGCAATAGAGGTACAACTGCTGATTCAGTTAAATTATTATCAGACTTACAAGTTGTCTTTACTTTCAAATCTTGAAAATCACATTCAAAGAAAGTAACATCTCTGCTTTTCACAAGTCTTCTGGGATATCTAATATCTCTGAAATAATAACTTCTTGGATCTTCTGAATATCCAACGAAAATATGCTCGGATGCTTTCATGTCCAATTTCTTTCGATTACATTCAGGGACATGGATGAATGCTCTGCATCCAAAAACACGCAGATGAGAAAGATTTGGTATTTTATCATACCATTTCTCGTACGCCGTCTTCCCATTGAGAGCACGGTGAGGAGACCTATTTTTAAGATATACAGCCATCTCTGCAGCATCTTGCCAATAAGCCGGAGAAAGGGAACTATCAGAAAGCATTGATCTTACTTTCTCCAAATTGAGCGATTTGTTCTTTCTGCAATAGAATTTTGCTGAGGACTGTAGGGAACTGTTGTTTGGTGTTGAATTCCTTCATTTTGTAAATATCTCGAAAATTCAGCATTAACATATTCTTTTCCATTATCACTCTTCAATATCTTAATCTTTGCTCCTGTTTCCCGCTCTACTGTGGACTGGAAAATATGAAACTTGTTCTTTACTTCCGCTTTTGAAGGAATAAAGAATACAAAAGTCATACGAGAAAAATCATCTATAAAAATAAATATACTTATTGCCTTGAAATGAAGTTTCAGGCAAGGGTCCACAAATATCTGAATGAATAAGTTCCAGAACAGAAGTTGATCTTTTATGTGAAACTTTTTTAAAGGGTTTCCTATTCTGCTTACCTTCAATGCAGGGGATACATGGTTCCTTATCGACTTCTGAGTAGTTCACGCCTACTGCGTGTCCCTTCCTCAGTTGATCCATTCCGATGCGACATAAATGACCTAGTCGTCTATGCCAGAGCTTGAAGCTAGAAACATCAGAGTGGGTCTCAAAAGCAGATAATTGAGTCGTTGGGTTGACCGTACAGTCTAAAGAATACAGTCCACCACATATAGAACCATGTAAAATTACATCACCTGTACAAGAAAAAGCATCAGAATCATAAAAATTACAACCTGTTCTATCAAAAACTACGTTAAAACCTTTATCTACTGCCTTCTTCACTGAAATAAGATTAGAATTCAAGTTCGGTACATGAACCACATCAGTAATCTTCTTTTATATTATTCTGACCGCAAGTGGTGATAGAAATATTCCAATGCCTTTACTGGGCAGTACATCTCCATTTGCAATGGTTACAGTCCCAATAGACGAACTTCTCACATTATTCATCCAGTCCGCTCGTGACGTCATGTGTGCTGAAGCTCCAGAATCAATAAACCATTTATCACGCTCTAATCCGTCATTGACATTCAGTGCACATAGAGAATTTTTGTGATTTACGGGGCTCTTCTTCTTATCCTTTTTATGGGGACAATCTGGACGCTTATGTCCTGGCTCCATGCAGTCGTAACACACAATAGGTTTTTTCGGTTTGGATGTAGAAGGTTTGTTCTGGTTCATTCGTGTACGAAGAGCAGTACCTGGGTTATCTATAGCTGGTTTATTCAGTTCATTCAATAATTTGGTCTTAATTAAATCCACTGTAATGTCTATGTTGGAATTTTCCAAAGCCATTACTAAAGGTGCATATTGAGGACTTAAACCTCCAAGAAGAATCGCAGCTATTGAAGCATCTTCCATAATTTTGCCAATGTCGGCTAAATCTTGCACAGTTGACATGACAGCATTTATGTACGTCTCTATATTGGAATCAAAATCATCAAGACAGTACCTGTAGAGTTTCCGTTCGAGGCTTATACGTCGCCCTAAACCTTTGTCCTCGTAAGCGGACGAAAGAGCATCCCAAGCTTCCTTGGCTGTTTTGCATGACCTTACATGAGTTATTGCCATACCATCTAAAGTGAGACATATTTTCGATAACGCCTTCTGATCGTTACGTGATTTATCTCAGTAGGAATTTACTATCATCAGAATATCCAATGATCGTCTCCCATAACTCTTCATGCATAAGGTACATACGCATTTTGAATTTCCATACGGAATAACCGTCTCTGTTAATGAGTGGTTTTATGCCAGAAATCGAATTATTTGCCATATTTATACGCACAGCTGTTTGATGTCACAACAAAAATAGTATGAAAATATCTTCGTGAACTATTGAAAATTTTCACAGATTTTCATAATTTATAAACGCACATACTGGAAAAACTAGTAGATTCACTTTTTATAAAGAATATATCGTTTTTATAAGTAATACTCAGTTAAATATAGAGTTTCGTGCTGATAACGAATGTTGTATTTGACTTTGTTTATTGAAGTGACAAACGTACATCAGATAGAATACAATGTATAGTAAAGAATAAGAAAATTTAAACATTTTGATTAGCCAGTTATACAACAAGATCGAATAATTTAGGTCCGCGAAACGCGGGTAAACTCTAGTAATAAATAATAGGCACATAGCGTTTCATAAGCATGTATACCTAAGTAAGTAGGTACATAAGTATCATTTTTTAACCCCCGACGAAAAAAGTCGGGTGTTATAAGTTTGACCGCTGTGTGTCTGTGTGTCTGTATGTCTGTGTGTCTATGTGTCTGTGTCTGTCTGTGTGGCACCGTATCCCTTAAACGGTGGACCGATTTGAATGCATTTTTTTAAATTGAAAGCAGGTTTTCTAGCGATGGTTCTTGAACATGTTTTATCAAAATTGGCTCGGCCGTTATTGAGAAAGTCGGTGGTTTTCAACTTTCTGTTGGTTAAGTATAACTCAGATTGGTTTTGGAATCTTTTTGTATTTTTTATTTCAATTCCAAATTTTTACTTTTACGGTCATCCCGTAAAACCGAAATTGAAATACAAACTGAAATATAGATGCACAGAAAAAACAGAAAAATAGACCATCACTCGGGAATCGAACCCAGGTCCTCGGTAATCCGTACCGCGTGCTATACCGTACACCACTGATGGTGACCATAAAACCACATAAGTTATAACTCGTTAAGTGCGCGATGATCTAAAAACCGTCTCTCGAATTACTTTGGCTTATAAATGACGCAATATTCCCCAATTTAGAGCTATTTAATTAAACACTTTATCGATCACTAACTTATTTTATTTGTGTTAATAATCAACACGATTAGCGTTTAAAACCCAAGCGGCGCGGGCGCACGTGCGGGAAACTCGGCCGCCAAGTTTCGACGATTAACTCTAGTATTATTACGGCGACTTCCTTGTTATTTGCATAGAAGTCGTGTGATATGGGCAGCTTCCCACGGTGTCCGCGGACCGATGTTGCTAGCCTGTTCGTTCGTTAGTGTTTAGAGGAGGATAGAGACGTTGTTTCGAGAACTTGATGTCAAATCAAGGTATGGTCAGGAGCTTTTGGATGCCAATTTGTTTAGATACAAAGATTCCAAGTAAGCATGGATCGGTTTACATGAAAAAAAAAATAGTACAAGGTCAGTATGTATGTTCATCAAGTCATCAACGCCCCAATAGCCATCGTTCGTCGTGAGCAATACCTTTGGTATGCCGTGTGACGGATCCGTCCAGGCCACTCTCCCAAAGCAATGTGTACCTTATACTTACGTAATTAGAGTCCAACTTTCACCTTTCTTTTTGAATACCTAAAACATACCTACGGCATACCATAGGTCCTAGATGTGAGTCGGGTCAAGTTGGGTGTCATCTATTAGGCGTTTTAGTGTGTCGAACACTAGGACGCTTACTCGTCATGTGAGGTTTCGCCCGGTGTGTGCAGGAATACTACGGGTGTTTTTTATCTTTCTACTAATTTGCACTCTAAAGTCTAACCCTACTACCTACTTAATTATGAAAACTAATGAACATAACTTCTTAATGAATAAATAAATAAATAAAGGTTGCTTCGAATTCATTTATTTACGTTACACTTGCGTTATATCACCAACTTAGCGTGCCAGTATTTACCGGCCCGGATAATACCGACATGGGAATAACGACCTGATTTATCGTGTTCATAGAAACTCAAGTCAGTTTCTATGGGCGCTAACAGGGTCGGTATTTCCATGTCAGTATTATCCGGGCCGGTAAAGAGTGTCACCCACCATCATCTCAGCCTATATACGTCCCACTTGCTGGGCACATGCCTCCTCTCAGAACAAGAGGGCTTGGGCCATAGTTCCCACGCGGCCCAGTGCGGATGGGAATTCACACGCACCATTGAATTGCTTTGCAGGTTTGTGCAGGTTTCCTCACGATGTTTTCCTTCACCGCAAAGTCGTGGTAAATTTTCAAATGTAATTCCGCACATGAATTTCGAAAAACTCAGAAGTGCAAGCCGGGTTTGAACCCACGACCCTCTGCTTAAGAGGCGATAGGTCAAACCACTAGGCCACCACGTGCTTCACCCACAACTTTACAAATATTTTAAACTCAATCGGATTAGTAGCTACGAAGAAAATTGGTTGTGACTGACAGACAAGTAATTCTACTTATAAGGGTTCCGTTTATTTTTGAGATACGGAACATCCAAAATCCTCCTCCCAAAGGCCTCGAGAAGCAAGCTCCACTCGCAGAGCCGGTTTTTTTTACCCCCGACGCAAAAGGGGTGTTATAAGTTTGACCGCCGAAGCTCTCAAACGGCTGGACCGATTTGAATGCGGTTATTTTATTTGAAATCATGTGTTCTAGCGATGGTTCTTAGACATGTTTCATGAAAATCGGTTTGGCCGCTTTTGAGATATTGAACTTTGAAGTGACAAAGTCGGGGGTTTTCCTACTTATTGTTGGTTATGTTAGGTCTATAACAGTTGAAAAAAAAATGAAAAATGAGAAAGGTTTATTGTATATCATAAGGTAGGTTGACAATGAATGAAGGTTGGGGCCCTCTAGTAAGTGTGAAACACACTTGTAGCAGAAAGTTCTTAGGCCTCTAGGTTGGCAACGCATCTGCAATCCCCCTGGTGTTGCAGGTGTCTATGGGCGGTGGTGATCTCTTATCATCAGGAGACCCACTTGCTCGTTTGCCATCCAGTTGAATAAAAAAAAAAGTTGAAATTAGGGACAATACTTAATAAAATGGTTACTATCATTTTATGTTTTTAGTTAAATTTATGCGCCTAGAACGGGGATGCTCTTATCGTGGTTAAACTGACAGACCGCAGCCGAAAACAAGTTCAAATATATAAATAACTATATTTAGAGGAAGGAAAAACTTCGGCAAGCTGACAGTGGAAACAGAACTACCATTACATCAACTATGTTTGAACACACCCAAATAAGTACTGAGTGCATGTGAGTGTCTCCTTCAGTCATGACGTTGGGGAAAGCAACGATTGAATCTATGGAGCCATATTTCTTTTGAGTGGGGCTATACTTTTTTTTTGGTATAATCACGTTTCGCATAATCGTTTCGGTAGTGCCACCAGAGTCGAGGTTATGCATCCAATTTTTCGTGAATCGTGACGAGCAGTTGATATTAAACTATTGTATCTTAGATTAAATATAATGAACCGGATAACTCACGTCTTAAATCGAGTTTAGCTCGTCATGTTTCGGGCTAATCCGTAGCCCTTCGTCTTCGGATCTTAGATTATTTTACAATAAAAAGCGTGAAAAAAAAATTATAACAAAAAATTGAACCGACTACAGAACCGACGACAGGAGTGATTAAAGCCCAATACATAGTATGTAGGTGAGGTATACGACTATAGGTCCACTCCTGCTGGCTCGTGCTGAGGCACCGACCGACTTCAGACTGGTAGAAAATTATTTTCATGGTTTTTTGTAGTCGGTTTAATTTTTTAGGCAATCAGTTTTTCACGTAGCTGTGTGTGTAATCTTTCACTTCAACTCTCGTGGCACTACCTATATTGTTTGGCATAGATACTTCATCATCATCATCATCCCAGCCTATATACGTCCCACTGCAGGGCACAGGCCTCCTCTCAGAACAAGAGGGCTTGGGCCATAGTTCCCACGCGGGCCCAGTGCGGATTGGGAACTTCACACGCACCATTGAATTGCTTCGCAGGTTTGTGCAGGTTTCCTCACGATGCTTTCCTTCACCGCAAAGCTCGTGGTAAATTTCAAATGTAATTCCGCACATGAATTTGGAAAAACTCAGAGGTGCGAACCGGGGTTTGAACCCACGACCCCTCTATTTGAGAGGCGATAGGTCAAACCACTAGGCCACCACGGCTATTTATTTATAGTATTTCCGTTTAACCAATAAAAACTTCGCGGTCCCTATTTTATTTTAGGGTGTTTTGTTTAAATTATTTAGAAAAAACTTGTGTTCCACGTATACTCGTATTCTCTATTGTTAATAGATCGGACCATATTTTTAGGGATTGCTTATGCTTTAGGTCCATGAGTCTCGATGACCACCGCCACTCCGTCTGGACGTCACTGAAAAACCCGACAAGTCACCATTAGCTCAGCCTCGGTCACAGTGCAAATCAGTAACTAGTCAATGAACTGAAACAATTACTTTGCTCACCCGCGACCTTATGATAACCTACAATAAGGTCGCGGTTGAGCAAAGTAGTTGTTTCAGTTCATTGATATGGACCACCGCAAAGTAACGCCTGATTCAATAAATTATTATAGTAACTAGTCGACAATCTGACGAATTTAAACTTCCCTTAGCGTGTACAGTCGTGGAAACTTAATCATGTACTAGGGAACTGCGCTACTAATGTCTTGTTGATATGCCATACATTGTCAAGGAAATCCTTGGTACGCGATTAAATGTAAGAGTGGAAACTTTTAACCGTGGTGGAACCTTTGCGTTTAGAATGCTGTTGGGGCTGCCGAGAAGGTGTAGTGCCTCGGGCATGTTTGCTGAAGCCAGTGTAGATGGCTTTCAGGCAATCATGCGCAAAAAGATAGCCTCAATATTAGGCAGGGTGAGAGCAAGCACCAACAGCATTCTAAAGGCAATAGCGGGTAGATACGACTGTCCAATTCAATATTTCTGGATTGGACAGATCATGGGCCCAATTCATTATTTAAAAAAAAACATGTTTTCGGTGTTACTAATTTAGATATAAGTCAACGGCTACTAACATAAAATATTATGGATCTGTTCGGTCTGAAATAAAGAATTGTATTATTTAATAATCAGTTTCACTATGATTTCTTTGGCTGATGTATGGAATGTCAATATGACACCAGTAGGACAAATGTTCTACCCTGGTACGCGATTCTGTTTGTGTGGTCGTACGCTCACCACAATTTTACGGCCACAGACATTTAATACAGCAGTTTAAACGCTTGCCTTTTTTCGTATTGTGACAATAGCCAAAATTATGAAATCATCATCATCATCATCACCTGGGCACAGGCCTCCTCTCAGAACAAGAGGGCTTGGGCTATAGTTCCCACGCGGGCCCAGTGCGGATTGGGAACTTCACACGCACCATTGAATTGCTTCGCAGGTTTGTGCAGGTTTCCTCACGATGTTTTCCTTCAAATTATGAAATACTGACAGGTTATTGAATCCTTAAATCAAAAATGGTTTTAGCAAAATTATAATGTTTTGTCCAACGATACCCCGCACTAAGGGGTTAGTTTACAAAAAAATCATGCTCACATCACGTGTAAGATTACTTACTGGCTTTATACTGTGACTTGAAATAACAGTTAAAATACATACCACAGTATTGAGTAACTGCGGTTTGCTTTGTATGTAGCATGAGCATTTGTTCGAGGAAAACTGCACAGTTTTGAAAAAGGTTATCCTACAATTAATCGGTAAAAGCTACTACTGTACTGAAAGTAGAACTTTATTATTTAAACCGAATTGTTAAAATTTCACGACTTGCTAAACTAAAACTACTTGCTAAATTACGACGAAGTTTCGGCCATATTACAGTGGTCATGGTCACGAGTAGATCACGATATTAATTGCCTACAATATTTTTTCTACGACCAGGGCCTAATTGCATAACAAATTACAAACTAATAGTATTAGCGATTTTGTACTGAAATTCACTAATATACTATATAAGTGAAATAAATAAATAATAATAATAAATATCTAGGACACTTGACACCAATTGACCTAGTCCCAATCCCAAACTAAGCAAAGCTTGTACTATGGATGGATACTAGGCAACGGATAAACATACTTAATCCAAGACCCGAAAACAAACATTAACATAATAATATGCTTATAATTTGTTATTCAATTGGGCCCAGGTACTTATTGAATTAATTAAAAAATCAGAGAAAAAAAGAAACTTTAAACTTTTTCTTAAACTTTAGTACATTACTGACCAAATTATCTGTGTATCGAAAAGTTTCAATGTCTTTGGCATAAAGTGTAGTATTGCTTGATCTGATTCACAGTAAAGTTGGTCAGTCTGGAGGACTGAAAAACATAAAAATTACAAAATTATTATTTGTCTATGGCAAACTTGGTTATTAATGGATTTTTACATGCAGCGACACACACACACACACGCACACACACGCACACACACACACACACAAACATCACGCCTGTATTGGGGTAGGCAGAGCACACGAAACGTTACCGCTTCGGAGCCACTTTTAGCAATTTTAGGATTTATGTTTGAAGGGAGACAAGACTGATGTTGGAAATCACCGCCCTATAAGTCTTGTCTCTCATCTGTACAAAGTATTCATAAAAGTTATCGAAAGGCGCATATCAGGAAAGCTTGACTACCACCAGCCATCTGTAGCAGTGTTTCGTCCTGGACTCTCGATCACTGACCACCTTCACGCCTTGAACCAAATACTGGAAAAATTTCAGGAACACAACTCCCCAAGATAAAGTGCCTTTCTCGATTACTCTAAAGCCTTTGACAGTCTTACCCATTCTTCCATTTTCGAAGCTTTGCACAACCAAAACATTGAACAAGCCTATATCAACCTTCTCGAAACCATATACACCAATAGTACAGCCGCAATAAGACTGGATTCAACAGGACCGTCCTTCCCTATACAAAGAGGGGTCAATCAAGGAGATACGCTATCGCTCAAACTTTTTACCAGCACACTTGAAGAGGTATTTTGGAAGCTAACGCCGAGCTGGGAGAACAAGGGGCTGGTCGTCGGTGATAGAAGATTAACTAATCTTCGATTCGCTGACGATATAGTCCTCTTCTCTTCATCAGCTACCGACCTCCAAGTTATGCTTAGTGATCTAAGCAAAGCAAGCCTCGAGGTTGGACTAAGGATGAACATGTCGAAGACCAAGTTAATGACAAATAGCACCCACGTAGGATTGAGATAAACGGTGAACAAATCGCATATGTCCATGAGTATATTTACTTGGGCCAATTAGTCTCCTTCCAGGCGAGGCAAGAAAAAGAAGTCGAAAGACGGACAGAAAACGCCTGGAGGAGCTATTGGTCAATGAAACACCTTATGAAGGGTAACTTCCCAATTTCCTTAAAAAGGAAACTCATGGATATGTGCGTACTACCAACTCTCACCTACGGTGCGCAAACTTGGTCCTTGACAGAAGCTCTAAAGTTCAAAATCGGGGTTTGCCAGCGAGCCATGGAGCGCAGCATGCTAGGTTTAAAACTCGTCGATCGGATCCGGAACACCGCCCTGCGCTCCATGACCCAAATCACTGATGTAGGTCGATCGGCGTCTAAGCTGAAGTGGGACTGGGCTGGCCATGTTTGCCGCATGCCAGACGAGCTTTGGGCCAAGATAACCACCGAGTGGATGCCCACCAACTCGAAAGGCGACCTGGCAGACCTAGGCGGCGATGGCGGGATGAACTGGACTTCTTCTTGAAGGACTGGCCCTTGTATGCAGGGGACAGAGAGCAGTGAAGTATTGGGGGGAGGCCTTTGCTCAGCAGTGGGACAAAACAGGCTAACAATAATAATAATAATAATGTTTGACAAAAAAAAAAGTGACAGGTTGCTAGCCTGTTCCCTACGGTATACCTTAACCTATCCTTTGTCGCCTCGTACGACATCCACGGAAGAAATGGAGAGCGCGAGAGGTGATTCTAACCCGACACCACACGGGGAACGATATTAATAATAACAATATTACTAAACCAATCTATATTAATAATTTCGTACCGGTCTACGGTAGACTCGAACGAAATGCACATCAAATTGAAGAGCGTAAAAAATTAGTCAATCCGAGTCGACAACTTGTATTACTTATTATTATAACTCACTTTAATATACACACTTGCGAAGTAGGCGTACGGACTTTAATCCATGAGCCACCATGGTATTTCACAGTAAACGTCATAGTGACATCGCATTAATTAACAAGGAAAATCGTAATGACTTTTCGTTTGAAAAGGTTCCATGCTGGCGCATGAATTAAAGTCCTTGACCATACATCCTATTGCGCTACGCTGCAAGCTTACCTACTTTCTACATAGTGTTACATCTTCGCTCGTAGCATCTACTCTGCGTAGCAAAGAAATGTAGTAAAGGTGAAGTAAAAATAACTATACTGTGTTCCAACCGCAGGCGAAAAAGCGGACATTGAAGAAAATACAAACTATAATATAGATGCACAGAAAAACCAGAAAAATAAGACCATCACTGGGAATCGAACACAGGTCCTCGGTATTCCGTACCGCGTGCTATACCGCTACACCACTGATGGTCAACGGTACCGACACGAATTTCCCTATGCACCTCATATCTCAGCTTGTTTGTTTCTTATTTAGCCACTTAAGCAGTGACGCTAGCGACATCCACGCCGTAGCCCTCATCGAGAAACTTTTTCGGCACTCCATTGGAACTAACCGCTCACCCGGATAAGAGATATCGTTACTAAGCAATCAAATTAAGATTGGTTTTTGGAATCTTTTTATTTTTTATTTCAATTCCAAATTTTTACTTTTACGGTCATCCGTAAAACCTAAATTGAAAATACAAACTGAAATATATAGATGCACAGAAAAACCAGAAAAATAAGACCATCACTGGGAATCGAACCCAGGTCCTCGGTATTCCGTACCGCGTGCTATACCGCTACACCCCAGTGGGTTCGATTCCCAGGGATGGTCTTATTTTTCTGGTTTTACTGTGCATCTATATTTCAGTTTGTATTTTCAATTTAGGTTTTACGGGATGACCGTAAAAGTAAAAAATTTGGAATTGAAATAAAAAATACAAAAAGATTCCAAAAAACCAACCTGAACACTGAAGAAGTACATTATTTTATCCGATGCACTTGTTTATCATTTGCTCTTAGTACAAACTTTCAAAATGCTGTTACTGGTTACTCAATGCAACTAAACATACAAACATACATGCGAAAGGTTGTCCATAGTAAGTTTTTACGCCTGCCGTCGGAACAGAGTATAGCAATGACTCGCGGCTTTGCTCGCGTTAATCATTTTTCGCATTTGAATCCGCGATCTTAAAATTGCCGTGTGGATCCCCAAAATCACATCGTGAACTCCACTAGTGTTGCATAAAAGCATCAAATTTCATGTCTCTAAATTTAGCATTAGAGGTTTTGGAAATTCCCGATTCCGTAGAAAAATTGGGATAAAAATATACCGAGCAGAAAAAAACATGCCAAGTTTCTTGCGACGCATTCTTCTTGACAATGATGGTTTTTTATTTGAAAGCAGGGTTTTGAGCAATGGTCCTTAGACATGTCTTATCAAAATCGGTTCAGCCGTTTTAGAGATATTAAATATTGAAGTGACGAACGAAAACTTGGAAAAAATCCCGATGTTTTCCATCTTTTTTTTTGGTTAGGTTATACAACGTTGAGCAATGTAGTCGATAATTACTTTGAAACATATTAGGACCTAAACAAGATGGAGCGACGACCGTTATGATCGCGGGATCGCGTTGGATGCGGAAAGCACAAGACCGGTCAGAGTGGAGAGCCTTGGGGGAGGCCTATGTCCAGCAGTGGACGTCTTTCGGCTAACATGATGATGATGATATTAGGACCGGTGAAAAGTATAGCGTTAAAAAATATTAAATTGTTAAACCTGGGTTAGGTTAGTACAAGTGTTAAAACGTAAGGAATTGCCAACCCTAATCCAGGTTTAACTATTTAATATTGTTACCGCTAGACTTTCTACCGGTCCCATAAGTTTTCATAGTATTATCAACTACACAAGCCGTTACCCGCGACTCCGTCCGCACAAAATTCGTTTACCGCTATCCCGCGGGAACTATGCAATTTTCCGGGATAAATACTATCTGTATACCGAATTTCATCTAAATCGGTTCCGTGGCTTAGACGTGATGAAGTAACAAACAAACAATGAACTAAAAGAATTTCCTTGCTCACCCGCGACCTAACGATAGCTAAGCCTATGCAAAATATGCGTGTTCATGCAGTTCCTCCACCTCCACACTGTAAGAACACACACAAATCACACAAACCCATCTATCACCACCACCACACTACACTGACGCGTTTCGAACTCAACCAGAGCTCATCTTCAGAGTGACACAACATACATACAACAACATATTTTGCATAGGCTTAGCTATCGTAAGGTCGTGGGTGAGCAAGGAAATTCTTTTAGTTCATTGATATGGACCTCCGCAAAGTAACACCTGATTCAATAATTACAAACAAACAAACCAACAAACAGACTTACAAACTTTCGCATTTATTATATTACTAGCTTTTACCCGCGGCTTCGCTCGCGTTAACCATTAACATTTCAAAGAAGCAAGCAATCAAGCAAGCAAGCCAGCAAGCATGCAAGTGAGCATGTAAGCAAGCATGCAAGCAAGCATGCAAGCAAGCATGCAAGCAAGCATGTAATTATGCAAGGAATAGTGCAAGCAATCATGCATTCGAGCATGCAAGCAAACATGCATTCAAAGCTGCATTCTAGCATGCAAGCAAGCATGCAAGTGAGCATGTAAGGAAGCATGTAATTATGCAGAAATAGTGCAAGCAAGCATGCATTCGAGCATGCAAGCAAGCATGCATTCAAAGCTGCATTCTAGCATGCAAGCAAGCATGCAAGTATGTAAGGAATAGTGCAAGCAAGCATGCATTCGAGCATGCAAGCAAACATGCATTCAAGCATGCAAGCAAGCATGCAAGCAAGCGTGCAAGTAAGCATGCAAGTCAGCATGCAAGCAAGCATGTAAGGACGCATGTAATTATGCAAGGAATAGTGCAAGCAATCATGCATTCGAGCATGCAAGCAAACATGCATTAAAGCATGCAGCAAGCATGCAAGCAAACGTGCAAGTAAGCATGCAAGTCAGCATGTAAGCAAGCATGTAAGGAAGCATGTAATTATGCAAGGAATAGTGCAAGCAAGCATGAATTCGAGCATTAATTCGAGCATGCAAGCAAGCATGCATTCAAAGCTGCATTCAAGCATGCAAGCAAGCATGTAATTTTGCAAGAATAGTGCTAGTAGTAAGCATGCATCCGAGCATGCAAAAAAACATGCATTCAAGCATGCAAGCAAGCATGCAAGCAAGCATGCAAGCAAGCATGCATGCAAGCAAGCATGCATTCAAAGCTGCATTCAAGCATGCAAGCAAGCATGTAATTTTGCAAGAAATAGTGCTAGTAGTAAGCATGCATTCGAGCATGCAAGCAAACATGCATTCAAGCATGCAAGCAAGCATGCAAGCAAGCATGCAAGAAATCATGCAAGCAAGCATGCAAGCAAGCATGCAAGCAAGCATGCAAGCAAGCATGCAAGCAAGCATGCAAGCAAGCATGAAAGTGAGCATGTAAGTAAGCATGTAATTATGCAAGGAATGTTGCAAGCTCTGCTGCAAGCAAGCATGTAAGCAAGCATGCAAGCAAGCATGCAAGCAAGCATGCAAGCAAGCATGCAAGCAAGCATGCAAGCAAGCATGCAAGCAAGCATGCAAGCAAGCATGCAAGCAAGCATGCAAGCAAGCATGCAAGCAAGCATGCAAGCAAGCATGCAAGCAAGCATGCAAGCAAGCATGCAAGCAAGCATGCAAGCAAGCATGCAAGCAAGCATGCATTAAATCATGCAAGCAAGCGTGGAAGCAATCGTGTAAGCAAGCATGTGATTATGCAAGAAATGGTGCAGCAAGCAAGCAAGCATGCTTTTAACGCATTATTAAGTCAGCTCAGTCAGCTCCGCGGTTAGAATACAAAAACAAACTTTTGGTCATCCCTTGGGAATGGCAATTTTTTTCGGGATAAAAAATATCCTATTATTTATTCTGGACCTCTAATATGACGTATGCAAAATTTCATAGGAATCGGTGCAGTAGTTACGGCGTGAAAGCGTAACAAACAAAACAAACAAACAAACTCACTTTCCCTTTATAATAGTAAGGAAGGATATAGTAGGATTGCTCGACGTATAAAAAGTAAGTAAAAGTAGAATCTTAGCACTACTTTCATAAGTAACGTACCTACCCCGGAAAATGAATATTCTGTGGGAATCGGGTCAAGGCCTCACCCTGGATGCTCCCGAAATTACCAGGAACACGACGAATATAATAATATTATTATAAAAAACAGGTGACTACGGTGTGCTTTTTGCTCGGAGAAAGAAAATTATATTTTTTTTTGTTTTACTCGTGGTTCGTTTTCTCCTTGAATACAGCTAGATTTATTTTTAACATTGACTTCCCATCAACTGCTTCCCATGGATTGTTTACATTGACATCTATCGCATCATATTTCGCAGGCGGAAGGACCTTGTGCAAGGTCCGCCCGGATTGCTACCACCATCTTGCTCGCTAATCCTGCCGTGAAACAGTGCTTGCACTGTTGTGTTTCGGCGTGGAGAGTAAGACAGCCGGTGAAATTACTGGCACTTGAGGTATCCCATCTTAGGCCTCTAGGTTGGCAACGCATCTGCAATCCCCCTAGTGTTATACTCTTACTATTAGATGACCCACTTGCTCGTTTGAAAAAAAAACTATGTACTAGACTGCATGTTTCTTACATCAAAACGCCGCACAAAATAAGTTCACAGCGCGGTTTTGTGAACAGTTCACTATAGTCTGTTGACGTCCGTGACAGCGGTTGTGTCAAAGTAATATCGATGATTAATGCGCCTCGCGTTTTGTTCTAAACAGCCAGTCTAGTGCCGTAAGGTACAGATGTCGATGGCTGTTTATTTTGAAGTGTAATTTTGTTATAACCTGACTAGCCCGTTGCCCGCGACTCCTTCTAGCTTATGCCTTTGCCGGGATTCAAATTCTGTATAGGTACTTACTTATCTAATTTCTTCTAAATCGGTTCAAGAGTTTAGGTATGATCAGGTAACAAACAAACAGACTAATAAACTTTTGCATTTATAACAATAGTAGGACTTTATCTAGCTTGGCATTGTGATAACAAGTATGGAAAAGGTTCGTATGGGGTTCTGGTCAACTTTTTTCAGGTGAAATTTATTTCAATATACCTACCGTACTAGAACACATAAAAAAACGGCCAAGAGCGTGTGGGACACGCCCAAAATAGGGTTCCGTAGCCATTACGAAAAAATTACGTAATATTTTTCTAAGGATTTCGTATTTTATACGGAATCTTCCAAGTTTAGGTATATTTTATACCTTAGGCCGCTATTTACTCATAAACTACTAATAATTATTAAGAAGAGTGAAAGTTTCAAAGTTTGATATACTTACTACCATCCTGAATTTTATCAAATTTTTCCACCCACCGGTTTAGATTTTAAAGGGAGGAGGGGGACGCTCGATATTATTGAAAATTTGCACTTTAAAGTTGAATATTTCGCAAAGAAATCACTGAATCGAAAAATCGTCTTAGCAAACCGCTAATAAGTTTAAAAGACCTATCCAACGATAGGTGCCCCACACTATAGGGTTGGATGAGAAAAAAAAACACTCCCACTTTACGTCTATGGGAGGTACCCTAAAAATTTTGTTTTTGATTTTTTAATTGTACTATTTTGTCGGCATACTTTACTTATACTCGTATATCCGTGCAAGTTACTGCTTTCTAGCATTGATAGTCCCTGAGCAAAGCCGCGGTCGGACGGACAGACAGACAGACATGGCGAAACTATAAGTGTTCCGTTTTTGCCATTTTGGCTCCGGAACCCAAAAAACAGAATGAAATATTGGATCGAACCCGAGTCTTAGTCAGTACGGGACGTGCGGTGGAGCCCTACGTTAGCTCCATTATTTCGTTCAACGGTTAATTTAAGTTACTGTTACGCATGCTCGTTACTAGCATGCTAATAAGCATGCTTACCTATGACCATGCCAGTAATGAGCATGCTCATGGGCTGTTTACACTTGCTAGCAATAAGCATGGTAGTTTTGAGTATGCTCCTAAATAAGCATGCTCAAAACGAACACTCCGGTACATATGCCTTTTGATAGCATGCTCTCTGCCAGTTCAAAGTCAATGTTGCCACAGCAATTCCCTTGTTTGGGCTTTCAGGCCAAAAAATCTCTTAATCCACGGCCTATGGCTGCAAACCCATGGCCGTTATGGCTTTTCGCAAATTCAACGTTAATAAATTAATTAATTTATAACAAAATCACTTTAAGTATCTTTTACCTGTGGATTTTTTATTTCGTTTTGTATAGTGAGAAATCCGCAAAATTGTTGTTAAGTATAATTAGTCCCTGCTTTTTTTGCTGCCTCCATTTTTATAAAAAAGAAAAGTATATACGATGTAATTAAATTATGTATATGTAATTAATATCTAGGCGTATTATGAAGGTAATGATTATATCATGTACAGGGATATTTGGAAATAATTCCGATCCGCATTAGCGATCCCTTCAAACAGCGAACCTACTGTGTTAAAAATAAAATTAGTGTTAAATACTTGTGATGTATTATATATCATGCTTTAATGATATTGCGAATCTGTAAAAAATATACCTCGTTGAGTTTCTTGCCGGATTCTTCTCAACAGAGGTTTTTCCGAACCGGTGGCCTAAATTGAATAAAGATATTTTGACTTTGACTTTGTAGGTATCTACTACCTACTTGAAATAAACATTTTTGACTTCCTGTTACTTAATAATAATAATAAATATCATGGACACTTGTTATCAAATTGACCTAGTCCCAAACTAAGCAAAGCTTGTACCATCAGCCAAATAAGTGGTCTATCAATTTTTACACAAGTTCCTATCAAATGAATATGTCGCTCGTTGATAGACACGTCTATTGGCATTATTGTTTTATGACATGCAAACGATTATCAACTTTAGGGTGGCAGACCACATATTTGGCTGATGGTACTGTGGGTACTAGGCAACGGGTAAACATACTTTATAGATAAATATTACATAAAATACATATTAAAGTCTAAGACTCGTGAAAAACTATTCGTTATTTATGCAAATGTCTGCCCCAACCGATCGAACCCGGGACTCAAGCTTCATAGTCAATTAATGTAACCACTTAACTACCCGTTCGTTAAATCATATGAGATAATACAGTGAGATTTTACGTTGACATTTTTGTTTTTATGTACCTTGTTTTGTACTCTTATTTTTGTTTTGTTGACATTTTTCACAGTTTTGTGAAGTGAATTTTAATTTTATATTTAATTTTATAGTTTTTTGACATTTTAATTATTTTATTGTTAGTTTGATTAATTGTTTCTATCACATAAATTTGACTTAGATTTAAGTATATTCTTGTTTTGGTTTTAATTATTATTATTGAATTGAATCCTAATTTGACATTTTAAATTTATTTTTTATTCTCGCTGACAATTTATTATTTTTGTATACATTTGACGATCCTTTTGTGAATTTCTTGTAAATCTGTCATCTCAATCGAAGGAATTTGGGCACAAATTTGTGCCTCTGGGAGAGGACAGGTTAACTGACATGTGTTTATAATGTATTTTTTCAAAAGGTAATAAATAAATCTAATCTAATCATGAATTTTCAATTTTCTGCTTCTCTACTTTTACCGCCGCCTCCGTAAGCTTCTGCCTCGTGCAGGTGAGGCCTTCACGTCACTCAAAACGCCTCCGCTGCAAAACTAATTTCTACCATTCTACTAAAATATTTTATTTTTTACTATAAATAATCCGGGAACATTTAAATTTAGACGACTGTCCGAGGTACAACTATGGCCGAGGTACAACAGTTTCCACTACATTTAAATACAAGGACTTGTTTGTTACTTTTAGATAAAATCACAAACGTTATTTTTTACTTGCAAAATTACATTTTTTTATTTGTATAGTTATCCACATACTAAAATGACAGTTCTAACTACAAATAGTAGGAAAATTGCATCAAATCAAAATCCATTAAACCGAAACCTAACTCAACGTATCGCCCTATAGTTACGTATCTATCATAATCAGCGTGCTATCACAAAACAAAACACAAGCGATAGGCTTGTAAACAAACCGCGGCGAGCGTGCCTGAGTATGCATAAGGAGGGCGACGGCTCGGGCTGGCTCACTCCGCGCTCCGCCGCCAAACGCGCCGCACGCGTCATGATCGATTTCGCGCGCGCTTACGACCCGAACATGTGCGAGCTGTATCTCCCGCCCGCCGGCCTCGCACCCCCCGCGCCCGCCCGCCTCGACGACTTCAAACAAGTCTTCAACAAGGGCCCCCCTACCTACATCTACGGAAACTACTACAACGCTCCCTACGACGTATACGCCGAAGAAGAAACATCTAGCAATGTTTACCACAACCTCGTCACTTCCCGCGAGTATCCTCGCGATGAATGGAAATACAAGTACGTCGTCGACTGGAACGAGGATGAAAGCGTATCTTGGATCCTCGACACGGCATACAGCCTGGGCTTCAGCGAATACGACGTACCGTTCTATAATTTTAAAATCACAGGTCTTGAGCTAAGAAGTATGAAAAAGGAGGATATGCTGCATAGAATCGCGCATCCGAACGTGGATCCTAATTTATCAGCCAGAATGGGTGCTGCGTTGTTTGATAAGCTTCAAGCCCGCATCAATGAAGAGCTGCTGAGACAGTCATCAGTGCTGCGATACGCTGACAGTGATCCCTATCAGCAACAAGAGCCGGCGCATACAGTGCTAGACTTGGATTTGGACCACAAGAACAGATTGTACGCATCAGATTACAAACCAAATGACAGCAGCCTCCTCCAACCCTGTGACTCCAGCGACGACGCAGAAGACATATACGGCACTAGACATTCTGAGACTGCGTCACCGGTATGTTCTTATGGAAGTGATGCCAGCAAATCTGGAGACGAAGATGACAAGAGAAAGTTGTTCAAACGACCACCGGGTCGGCCGAAAGGAAGCGGCAGGAAAATCTGCAAGCGACCGAGGAGCGTATCGGTTCCAGAATTCCTCAGAAATCTCCTCTTCGACCCGAAGTACTGTCCGACGATAATCAAATGGGAGGATCACTCGAAAGGGAAATTCAGGTGAGTCTTGATCTTTAATCATCTTTAGTCATAGTCCTCGCGGTAATGCAGTGCAGCAAAAAGTGTGTCGTGACCGCGGCGTTTGTTCGCAGCCTCCGTCTGAGTACCATACCTATATTATGTATTATTTATCACGTCCGAGGCACGTGGAGACGCAGTAACACATGTTTTACAGCCACACCATTATAATAACCCAGCGATTGTTGGTGCTTTATTGACGCGGTCATTATTGGACATGTACGAGGAATGATTTCCATAGGATTTGCCTACGTTCGCCATATGCATATTTGCAACCAGAAAAACTCGACGATAATTATGGTGTAATTGGTCGGTTCTCCTTGAAGCAGGCTTCGATTGTGATGATCAATTAGTGCCTTAATGATTAGTACGCGATCGTGGCGCGACGGCGGCTCCGTTGACCTTATACCTCGCCCCATTTGTCATCAATATGCTAATAGCTATGCAAAACAATGACATTTTCATTAATCTATTATTTTTATCGTCCGGGCAATTTTATTCTGACTTTAACCCATATAAAGACGCCGTAAAAAGAAAATCTCGGTTGATATTTAGTGACCCTTCGCAAAATAAATCAAGCCAATGATACAAAAATTAATCTCCACACAATCAAACAATTATATTAACTTGTGTGGTACTCACGTGCTAATAAATATGTAAAAACACTTGGAAACCGGTTTTGCACATAACTGTGTGTATCAATAATGTATGAGTATACCGAGAAGCGTAAAAAATAAATTGAAACGAGAAAAAATGTGTCCATCGGTCTGTTAACCGGATGGTTGTTTTTTGTATGTTTTTGAACACGAGATTAGTTCGGACGAATATGCGATGCAAATCTTCAAATTGTTGCCTTTATTCGTCAATGCTGGAAATATTTTCTTGAAATTAATTCTTTAATACTTGATTTGTATCTTCTATAAATGACTTGTCATTTATCAACTACATAAGATTGCTTTTGTAGTGGTTATTCTCAAAATGTTTTCTTCCATATTTCGCCTTCATTCTTGTTGATGTTATATCAACAAATACGCCTAATTATCCTCCACATTTTCTTCTACCTTTACTACTATTATGAGAGTTTCTTCTAACTTTATTGTCTGAGAAACCTACTGATTTACTTCTAGTATTCCTCGAGTCGTCACTTGCCTTAACCTTGCCGGCTGTCCTCGCCAGCGGTTCGCATGTAGACATTGCAACCTTAACACCTTCATGCGACTTCACTTCTACTCACTCTTAATAAGAATCAGTATTCATTATCTCAAGAATACTTAAGTTGGGATGACGTTACGGAGTAAACAATTGCAATAATTGTAACTGAGTTGCTAGCTCGGGTTGAAGTTGAAGGTAGAGTTTTTACAGTTTTTTTTTTGTCAAATACTCATCCTACCGGTTGATGCCACTTGCAGTAAAAAACTTTGTTTTGCAACAATTTGAAGAAGACTAATTATATTTTAGCCATGGTTAAAATACCTCATGTTTACAGAATGAGTCGTTCTTTGGGATATTATGTGTCTATAGCATTAGCATGATTTTATTAAACAATGCTTTTTGGATTTCACTCAGAATATTTCAACAGGTGGCTTTATAGCTTACTATATTTTGACTGAACTCTATTATTTAAACAAACAACAAACAATGTTGTATCATGTTTAAAATTTGAACCTGTCTTATTCATCTCATGTGCAGTAAATGAATGATATTGACTTAGAAAAAGTCTGTAACCAAAAACATTCATGTTCAAAGTGTAACGCGCAAAGTGTGAAGTGTAATAGCGTGCCTTCATTTAAAATCGAAAATTCCGAAGAAAAACCTTTATGTATTTTAAACTCGCTAAAATCTAAAGAGATAATTCTGGTATAATTTTAAAACGATGCATAGTTTGGTATAAGAAATGTACGTAGGACTCAAAATATACAATATATTGTATACTAGAAAGGTTTAGGTACCTAATCAACTAGGTAAATGTAAACAAACTTAAGCAGCTAGATTTGGCACATTCAAGTATTTTAAACATTTTACTTAGGTATCTATCACTGTAATAAATGTATTACAGTGATAGATAAGTAACACATACAATATTCTAATGAGACTAATGTATTTGGATAAGTAATGGACGACCGGATGGCTAAGGACGACCGGATGGCTAAGTGGTTAGAGAACCTGACTACGAAGCTTGAGGTCCCGGGTTCGAATCCCGGCCGGTGCAGATATTTGTATGAATAATACGAATGTTTGTTCTCGGGTCTTGGATGTTTAATATGTATTTAAGTATGTATTTATCTATATAAGTATGTTTATCCGTTGCCTAGTGTCCATAGTACAAGCTTTGCTTAGTTTGGGACTAGGTCAATTGGTGTCAAGTGTCCCATGATATTTATTTATTTTATTTATTTATTTAAAAACAGAAATCTAAATGTTTAGATAGTTTAATAGGGGAATTTCAATATTTAAGACACCAATTGACGTTGTTTTGTTTACCTACATTTAGTTAATTAGCAACACCTTACAGGTATATCTACTTAATTTAATATTGATAAGTAATATCAATGATGAAAATAGGACAAAGTTTTGCAGTAGGAAAGAATTGGAACCCGATTAGGTATATATGTAGAGCAGTTCACTTAATAATATAGCAGGTGGTAGGACCTTAAACAAGGTCCGCCCGGATTGCTACCACCATCTTGATCGCTAATCCTGCCGTGAAGCAGCAGTGCTTGCACTGTTGTGTTTTGGCGTGGAGAGTAAGACAGCCGATGAAATTACTGGCACTTGAGGTATCCCATTAGGCCTCTAGGTTGGCAACGCATCTGCAATATCCCTGGCGTTGCAGATGTTTATGGGCGGTGGTGATCTCTTACCATCAGGAGACCCACTTGCTCGTTTACCATCCAGTCTAATAAAAAAAAAACTACCTACATATGAAGATATATACCTACCAATGCTTTTATAGCCTCGTGCTCATGGAAAAAAATCAAAACACTACACAAAAACATCTAGTGGAGAACAACCATAAAAACAAGATTTCATATCTACGTTACCACCCGAGGTGAATATGAAGACCGTATTATAATATGTTGTGTAGTAAAAAATAATATTTTATACTAAGAACTCGTTTTGCTTTTAAAATGTATTTTATGCAGACCCAGGTTTGGTCTGATGACTGGGACAACATTCTGACTGCAAGGTCGTTTATATACACATAACACAAGTAGAGGTATTTCTCAGCTGTATATAATTATATACTTCATATATTAATAAAATATAAGGCTTGGACTGAACGCCTCAAATAACTAAAATTACTTCTTGAAACTCGGCTTAAAAGTGACAACTATAGAAGGTGTACCAATAAAATATAATACAAAACAACGCAAATATGTACGCGTAAAGCTTACAAATATTGGTCAACTAATTTTAGGACAACATTGCGCCATATCATGTTTTGTACAAAGTAAGTTTTATTTTTAACCAGTCAAAAGAAAAAATAAGACAAAATAAAAGTTACATCTTATTCAATGTAATTAAAAAACAATGAAATACAAAGAGCTATATGGGTTGATAGTTTTTTTTCCAATTTGAAATGAGTCCAAACAGTATTAAATATAATGACCCGGATAACTCACGTCTTAAATCGAGTTTAGCTCGACATGTTTCGGGCTAATCCGTAGCCCTTCGTCTTCGGAGCAACGCGACTCAGCGGCTGCTGCAACACGCGCACTGCGCGCCGCCGCTCTGCTCGCGCGACTACCCGACGAAACTGACACCGGCACACAACTACCCGCGTTTTCATCATCATTACAACTGATCCAAACAGAGTCCAAACAGTATTTTTTTTACGTAAACGCTACGTAACAATGGTACGTAAAAATCGGCACGTAAACGACGGAGTTATGAGGTACGTAACTAACACAAAATAACCCTCGTTCAGCCAGTCGGGTAAAAAAAACCGCATTAAGAAACTCCTTTTTTGAACTCTGTAAAAAAATGAAAGAGAACATAACTAACGCTGTAGGGAACCCTCAACGTAATTTATACCTTCTATTGTTCTTAATGATCTAACAAATTCATTAACGATACTCACGGGCATAGATTAACATAACTATTAGCTTAAGCATAACCGTTGGATTTATTTAGAGAAGCAGCATTCATAAGTGCTTGTTGTAGCCTGAATTGAATAAAGATATTTTGACTTTGACTTTGACTTTGACTTTGACCGTATTGGATGTCAATTTTTGCAGCTACGTATATGTTATATATGTATGCAACACGAGCCCAACCAGTTATGTAACGTTTTACACAGAATTGCTATTATTTACATACATTTTTATAACAAATATATACTACTAGTACACAAAGAACTATTTACTTGGCACTACAAGGTTAACTCTGCTGTCGTAAGTACCACAAATACCGTAATAAGGCAACAAAATTGTATTTATACATTTTTTTCCCAGCTGCATACAAAACTTTGTACACCATTATATTTTAATGTGACTTTAAAAACTTTTTAATTAAAGTTTGGTTCCGACCTCAAAAGGAAAAACGGAACCATTTAATCACTTTGCGTCCGTCTGTCTGTCTGTCTGTCAAGACCCTTTTTCTCGGGAACGCGTGGAGGTATCAAGCTGAAATTTATATCAAATACTGAGGTCTACTATCCCTTGGAACTGTGAAAAAACTTCTACACCAACGCAATAAAAATGCAGCCGTGTATGCTGCAAATTACCGCAAATTTTCGAAACTCGCAAGGGAATCAAAACCTACAGGGTACTTCCCGTGAACTCAGAATCTTGAAATTTGGTATGAAGGTAGCTATTATAACACAACCAACTAGAAGTCTGAAAATCTTGATTTTTTTATGTCTGTCTGTAAATATCAATGACCAATATAATCTGACCCCACACTGCGTACATTTTACTTAAGAGTAGGGCTCTGCACACACCGGATGTATTAAATCAAGGAAAAAGCGAAAAAAAATATCTTCAAAACACGATTCCCGTTTACTTACATACCTATAAATGTGTACGGAACCCTCGGTGCGCGAGTCCGACTCGCACTTGCCCGTTTTTTTATAATAAACATAAACAGTTTTATCGAAAATACAAACTGAGACATGGATGCACAGAAAAACCAGAAAAAGAGACCACCGCGGGGAATCGAACCCAGGTAATCAGCAATCCGTACTGTGTGCTATAACTCCTACACCACCGCTGGACAGGAATTTAGACACGAATTTTTCCTATGCATACATATCTCAGGTTGCTTATTTCTACTACGCTACATATGCAGCAGCACTAGCGACATCTATGTTCCGCTCTCATCGAGAGACGTCACATTCTTTCGGAACTAACCGCTCACCCAGACAAGAGATGTCATCACTAAGCAATCAAATTATTATATATTGCATCAGCAGTAGTAGAAATAAGCAACCTGAGATATGTATGCATAGGAAAAATTCGTGTCTAGATTCCTGTCCAGAGGTGGTGTAGGGGTTATAGCACGCAGCACGGATTGCTGAGGAACTGGGTAGCGCTGGACTCTTTTTCTGGTTTATCTGTGCATCCATGTCTCAGTTTGTATTTTCGATATGGTTTCACGGGACCCGTAAAAGTAACAAATTTGGAGTTGAAATAAAAATACAAAAAGTCTCCAAAAACCAATCATAATAAACAGTTTTCTTTTGTATGTACAATGCTAATAAGATTCTTTGTGGTCATCAAAATGGCGCTCCGGTCAGCTCCGGTCTCTTCAAAATAAATTGTACAAACAGTATCTACCAACCTCAGTCTTTATTAAACTAATATTATCTTAGCAGACATTAATAGTACACACGAAGTCAAACAAGTCATTGAAAAAGATTTTTATATATGTTTTTGCGTTTTGTTTTTGCATCACGTCACGTTTTTGCATCTCATCGGTCTATTGTGATTCTGACTGATCAGTAATGCTGGCTGACTAGTCAGTTCAATCAGGCAAACAAGGCCATACATATGAAAGAAAAAAAACCCAAGTTGTAGATTGTATGCAAGATATCTACACGGCTAGAAGATAAATAAACTTACCAGCACTTATAAGTTTCGAAACCCATTTCAAAGTTTTATATATCAAAAACGTCTGTTTTTTTTTTATAGAACATATCTAAGAACTATCACAGATCACAGGGAAATTCACTTTCACGTAAAACAAAATCTATAAAATTTGTCTACAAAATCTAAATAATGTTTTTACTATTCATTATTATTCTTATTCGTATAAAAAAATGTGGTTGACATTTTACTGTATTCCGATGACTATTATACATTACATTATTTGTAAACATTTGACAAACCTTTTTTGAATGTCTTATAATTGCCTAACTTGTGTTTATAATGCATTTTTAGAAGATAGTAAACATATCTATATACTCGTATCTATGAAAGTTGTTGACGATAAAAATAACCAAGATAACCAATATTATTACCTCTACCGATTCGCTTATTTTGATTAAACAAACTCGATTATTTCGTCATTGAAAAAATACAAATGAAATCAAAGTAAATAATATAAGCATTATTTTGTGTACAGGTGTTTTACTACATCACTCATTTAAACTGCTTTATGAAAACCAAATCTTGTCAAATGGTTATAACCTACTTGATTGTTTACGTTGATAGTTCGAGTAGTCCCTGGAACCAGTTCAACTACGGACATAAGTATGAATATCATACATAATTCATAATAATTCATGCGAGCCAAAAATGATGATTTTTGTCGGTAATCTTTACCTGTTTTTCTAATTCAGTAGCTATCTACTAATTATAACGATTGTTAAGTAGTTGATGGCGTCGCAGATATGTACGGTCGAGTGCAAAAACTTGTAAGCAAAAATCTAATCAAAAATATCTGAACACGACTCTATTGTTAACGGCGTAGAAGCGTGTTCAGATATTTTTGATCAAATTTTTGGTCGCAAGTTTATGAACTCGAATGTAGTACATGGAAACATTTTTTTTCATTAGTGTACTAGTGGTTGTAAAAGTAATACGTTTTATATGGAATAACTGAGATTCATACAGTAATATAATATTACAAAATTGTTAGTAATAAATGCTCCAAATAAGTGCTAGTAAGTAACGTCTCAATAGTCACTCCTTTGTCAAATGGACTGCCATACAGTGAGCAAGGTAAGGTTCATCCAGTTTATCAGCAGCTATTATATCAGAGCTATTAAATTGATTGTAACAATATTATTAATTGTAATAAACTGAACTGTGAGGTAATTAAGTACGTGACATCACCTGTTATATCGATTTTGGGTGGTTTATAATACTTCTTTATAATACTTTCAACTCCTATCACTGATCATCGTGTCTATTGGCGTATTGATTTCTCAATTTCATTTTGGAAAAAGCGCTACCAGGGAATCATGACAACTTTATAGCTTCCATTATGCCCACTTGACCTCTCCCCTTAGCTCCGGTCAAAAAACTATTATTTTTTAATTATTCAATTAGGGAGGGGGCAAGGGGCGGCGCCTTGCACCGGCCTCGTATAGATTTTTCTTTTTTCTTTCACTTCCTCTCGACGTTGCTACGCGCCGCCCAAGGCCTTCACTTCCGGTTCCACCCTGTTTCAAGATTCCCTGAAAACGTACGAAAAAAGTGACATTAATTAATTTGGATCTTAATTAAGGGCCTTAAATAAAATGTAATTCTGGAGGACACTGGGGCAGACAGCTTTATTTTTTACAGAAATTTGATGATTTCTAGTTCCTTCGTTTGTTGATATATTTTATCTACATCCATATCATAATATGTTCAGAGACAATAAACAAATTACCTACATTAAGAAACTTCTATCTGTGGTTGCATCTTAATGTTTACATTAAAGTACCGTTAAGAAATACTTTAATTACATTTAAATTTCGAACATCTTAAAAAACAAAAATCATGTTTGGTTGCGATAATCGAATTAGTCGATTCGTAATTTCATTAAATAATAAAATTATTGTTCCATACATTTTTTGAATCACGAATATTACAATCGATTTAAGAATCAAAATCGACTCAAGTCTAGATTGTTTATGAATTAAAAAAACCATAACTGAACACTGAACGTATATCTGAGCATATTGTAGAAAACTTATGATATATGCATGTAGATAAAATTATGTATGCGACTGTACATAATAAGACATTAAAACACTCATGAGATAGTATTATACTACTCGCGATAGCTCGTTGTACCTACTCGTATACAGCCTCACTCATATTTTAATGCCTTTCATTATGTATCAGCCAAATAAATAACTATTACAATGTGATTACAATACTTCTCCACATATGTAACCTCAAAAGCAGCTTGTCATAGGACCTTGTTATATTACAAATTCGACACATTTCAAACTGTCCCAATATTGTTAGTTTACTGCGACAAAAGCACTGAGGGATTCGGCTACTTCTGCCATTAACTGCAGGTTATGTATAAACTTAAGTTGGTCGTAATGAGAATCAGTAGATAAATCGCTATAACCATCAGGCCGCCGACCAATCAGTCTTTTTCCAAAAGTTTGAAGCTATATCAACTAAACTTTCAAAAGTTTGCTGGAAAGCTTTGGATGTCATTGCATGCATGTTACGATTATTGATGCCCATTGCTTACCTCAGAAAATCTGTGTATATGTCGGCGGCCGATCGTAAAATCCGCCAGATCACGAAATTCCTAGGCATATCGTGAAATGGCGCCATTTCATGATATGCCTAAAAGTTGGCCAGGCATATCACGATGTGCCTGAGAAACAATACGGCAGACCGATTAGAGCAACGCATTCATCGATATTCCTAGCTCTGTACTGGGCACATCGTGATATGCCGAAAAAAAAAAAATTAGGTACGACGAGCGAAGCGAGGAGTGGTTAGTATGAATTGTGACCATGTGATATGCCTAGGAATTTCATGATCTGCCTAAACTGGCCAAATCATGAAATGGCGGCGTTTCATGATATGCCTAGGAATTTAATGATCTGCCTAAACGTCACTAGGCAAATCGTTAAACGGTAAGTTTTGAATGATATATGGCGGATGTCCCTTAGACAATTCATGAAATGGCGCCATTTCACGATATGCCTAGGAATTTCGTGATCTGGCGGATTTTACGATCGGCCGCCGACACATATACCTGTGTTTTCTGTACTGCTTACTATGTGTTTGTGTGTAATAAAGAGTTATTGTATTGTATTGTATTGTACCTATTGATCAAATCTAAAACTATTCTTAATGTTTCATCATCTTTAGCAAACAAAAGTCCCACAGCCGAGCCCATGCCTCCTCTAAGAGTAATTTTGATACCCGTTCCAAATTATCAGTAGCTTCTTCGTATTTTGTCATATCAATTCCCGATAATTTGGAAGTCGATATAAAAATATAAGTGCAGATTGCTGTCTGCTTGTGCGAATCATACCTGATAACGTCAAATAACTATTATACTATGCGAGATTAGATTAAGCACATCCTTTCCTTGTGGCTTTAATACACTTTAATAGAATTGTTTTTGTTAGAAACAAGGGCAATGGCGGTATACTCCTAGGTTCAAAATTGTCAGATGAGAACTTATACAAACTTACTGATTTCGAGTATATACCGATAAAAATAGGCCAAATAAATAAGTATTTAGTAATTGTATAAAATAAATGTTTATTTTACATGCCAATGACAAAAAAAATTGAAAGAGTAGCCTGGAAAAGGTTTTTTGTATCAATTGCTAATAGTAGCTAATAGAAATAGTAACATTGTAATTTTTTTTTGCAATAAAGTTGTTAGAAATAATAATGTGATAAACAATTTTGACCTGTTTTTACTGAAACAATTAATCCGACTGCGAAGAAGGAGGGTTATGTTTTTGACGCGTATGTATGTATGTAATATGTATGTATGTCTATTCCTATGTCCTCTCGTAATTACTCAACGGCTAAACCTATTTTGATGGCGGATTTTTGGCGCCAAATTGTAAGTTTTCGAAAAATGTTTTTTATTCAAACCTATGGAATAGGATATCAAATGAAAGCTAATAATTAGCCCATTCTAAATATATAAGGACTGTAATAGTTTTAATCTACCATTTTCACAGAACTATTAAAAAAGAGTGAAATAAAACAATAAATTTAAAAAATCAAAGTTCAACAGTCGGGACCCATTAGGTAAGAATTTTTGAGCGTCATTATTTAAATGGGTCCCAACTGCTACTTAACAAAGCTCTAGCCCACTAGACTTGTTTTCTTCTTTTTCGTATTTTTTAAGGTAGTCGGGTTTTTGATTTTTTAAATTTATTGTTTTTATAATTCATTACTGGGACATATAAAATCATAACCATAGCAATATGCATCATAATCCACATCATAATTTAACTGTTAGTGTTAGTATACAGGGTGTCTTACAATTCGGAAATATTTCAGCAGGTGGTTGGATTTGATTGAACACCCTTATGACTGTGTTTTTTTTTAATGGTTCACACATGTTTCTGTAAATTGATCAATGTACACAGTGTACCGCGTCAAAGCCATGACTGCACTTGGATGAAATTTTTCAATAAAAAACCATAACATGGGCGTTGAAAACAAACTAACACAAACCTTTCTGAAATAAATCAGAAAAACCTTAGTCACCTTCCTTGTAAAATTGTTATTTATTTTATAAAAAAATAATCTTCATTAAAAAAACAGGCCAAGATTATTGATATTTTTAAAGTCCCGTACCCAAAGTAGCAGTAGTCCCGTAGTTTTAGTCTTAGTTATAGGTGGTACTTATGGAGCCAAAATAAACCTTTCTGTCTTTCAAAGGGTAAAAAACGGGACCCTATTACTAAGACTCTACTCTCCATCCGTCCGTCTGTCACCAGGCTGTATCTCATGAATCGTGATAGCTAGTTGAAATTTTCACAGATTATGTATTTCTGTTGCCGCTATAACAAAAAATACTAAAAACAGAATAAAGTTGATATTTAAGGGGGCTCCCATACAGTAAACGTGTTTTATTGCTAATGTCTAATGTTGTATATAGATAACTAGCTTTTGCCCGCGGCTTCGCTCGCGCAGAGTTGGTGCTTAAACCTTTTTCGATCCCATAGAAACCATACATTATTTCGGTATAAAAAGTAGCCTGTATGTTAATCCAGAGTATGTATTACTTGTATGCAAAATTTCATACAAATCCGTTCAGTAGTTTTTGCGTGAAAGAGTTACAAACATCCAAACATCCATCCATATAAACTTTCGCATTTGTAATATTATTAAGATGGTACGGAACTCTTGGTGCGTGAGTCCGTTTCGCACTTGGCCGGTTTTTCTATTTCCAAAAATATACGAAGAGGTGGCTATTTTAATACACAATTGACCCATAATAGCATTAAAAGCCTTTAACACATTGTACTGGGATTACTTCTAAGATGATTTCTTCCCGGTTTACCAAATTTATTATTGTAAAGGAAATAATAGAAAATTATACCGAGGGATTTGCTGCCGTTGGTAGCCTACGCACTATTTTTATGAATAAGGAAAATAGAAAATTCCTTGGCCTATTTTTAATTTGGGCCACTAGTTATCGTTGCATGAAGTGGATGGATGAGAAATATAGATTTGGTTCCTTATTTTTTATGCATTGTACTCGTAAATGAGGGCGGAAAGCTATATTGGGAAATACTATTTTGATATGAGTCCATTTCTTGTTTCGGTGGTTTGTGTGAATGATTATTTTGGGTGTACTGCCTTTTCGGCGAAATATGTTTCGCCAAATTTCACTTGGCAACTCTTTCGCCAAAGTTTCATGTGGCAAACCAATCGTTGGCATAACTTTACTTCGTATATGTCTTATTCCGCCACATTTTTATATTGCAAAATTTTACTTCATCACACTTTTATGTGGCAAATAATTATGTAGCAAATGATTGGCTTAGGAAAATAACAAATTCTCAAATAACATTTAGCCAATTTTTAAATTGCAAAAGTTTTATTTTAAAATTTGTGCGAGCAAGACGGCTTGGATAGTTTAGGTTCAGAAGGCTAAGACGGGAGCGAAGCGGCGCGTAGCTCCCACCTTAGAATTCGATGTTAGGTTTTTTTTTGTAGCAGCCAGGATAACTGCTACTAGGAAAGTAGGTTGGATGCCATTCAATATGTTGCTAATTTAAGGTATGCCAAACAATACATTTGACCAAAACATAAATGACATCTTAAAAAAATCCCAGATAATAATTTGCATAATAATAATTTATCAAAATAGTTTGGGAGCTAATAATTTGCGAAATAATTTTCACCGAAACATTAGTAAACCAGTTTTTTGTGATAGTGCGGTAATAGAGCTTGTAAATGAATAATAACTTATGAATGCTAATGAAAAAGATTACTAAAAAAAAACTTAATTTGTAGTCAAACTGAAAATATCAGTTTTCTAATTAAAATTAACACGCATAAACATAATTTTTCACTGTCAAAGTTTTTGCGGTAACACTACGAAGTTTTACATTCCGTCTTATAATAAAGTAACATATAAAAAATTAAAATATCTATAGGTCACATAATTAATTGCAATCAAGCATTGTAATTTTATACAAAAAAGCCAACGCCTTTGAAGCAGGTCGTGGGTTCGAACCCGGACTTAAACCTTTAAGTTTTTCTTAATTCGTGTATCCAATAACAAAGAAGAAAAACATCGCGAGGAAACCAGCAATTTTGCATACTAGAAAAGATTTAAGAGTAGGTTTAATAGTGAGTTTCCAATCCGAACTAGACCTGCATGGGAACAGCCAGGATCTCTTTTTCTGAGACGAGATCTGTGCGCAGGCCGAAGATGGCCTAAGTATCTACAGCACTAAGTTATATTGTTAACAACGCACGAAGAAAGTGAACATGCTTAACCTATCACGCTACCCACAATTTTCCGAAACAAAAACCCCTCAAACATTGCAAAACAACCAAGAAAAATACGTAGTACTACGGCTCAGCCCCGCCGTTGCCACGGCAACCCCGGGATGCCTCAGTCACGTGTCACGAGCATTTCCGCTCTTTTTCTCGCGTTTTTTCCCCCCAGGGGGGGCGGGTGGTTGGGGGGCTCGTGTACGCGACTTAATTGCGTCTGTGAGTGTGGTCCGCAGAAATTAGAGCACGTGTAGCGCGGGGACAGAGGCTGGCCAGATATTGCGTTGGCCTTTTAAAATTGAAAGAAAATAAAAGAAAACATTTGTTCGTTACAACATTCAAAATAACCTAAACATAAAAAAAAATTTTTAATACAAGCTATTTTTGCTGACTGTACTTTTTGTTGACTGCACTTGCATTGTCACCCAAACTAAAAAGTCGATGCTATTAACCGTTGAAGAGTTCCGGGATGTCACTACTTGATTATTGTATTGTCACGTGATTTACATAAGTATGCCTTATTTCAAGTCAATCCGATTACTGGAAGTTGGTCGAATTTAACTTGCAAGATTTGACTACAGACAGACAGACAGACAACGGGACAGGTGAAACTAAATAAAAACTTGTAAAAAGAAAAAGAATTTAAAGTTCGTATGTCAGGAAATGGTCCCAAATCAGCAAAAAACTGAATTAAAATGAAATGGTCAACTACTGAATTGGAGGATTTTAAATGACGACATGGAATTTGGCCGTGTGTGAAGGGGAACAGATGGCCGTTGGGAAAGTTCTCAGATAAAGACCGTGGATTTTATGGGATCGAATCAGAAATGAAGAGGTACGTAGAGGAACGAGGGCCATAGACATTTAAGTGAATTAAATGCCTCGAATAGAGACCGCAGATCGGTAAGCACAGCGTAAAGTCAAAGTCAAAATATCTTTATTCAATTTAGGCTAAAACAAGCACTTATGGATGTCAAAAAAAAACCTCTGTTGAGAAGAATCTGGCAAGAAACTCACCCGAGGTATATTTTTTTAAACAGATTTACAATATTATTAAAATATCTATACACCACAAGTATTTAACACAACTTTATTTTTAACACAGTAGGTTCGCTATTTGAAGGGATCGCTAATGCGGATCGGAATTATTTCCAAATATCCCTGTCCATGATATAATCATTAACTTTATAATACGCCTTAGATATAAATGTCTTCTTGACAATAGATCTGAATTTAGTATCTGTTTCATTTATAATATTTTTTGGAAATGTATTATAAAAACGTGTGCAATTTCCCAGAAACGACTTTTTGGTTTTAGCCAGTCTGTAAGACAGTGTTTTAAGTTTGACCGCTATGTGTGTTTGTCTGTCTGTTTGTGGCACCGTGGCTCTTAAACGGGTGGACCGATTTGAATGCGGTTTTATTTAAAATCAAGGTTTCTAGCGATGGTTCTTAGACATGTTTCATCAAAGCGGTTCAGTTGTTTTTGAGATATTGAACTTTGAAGTGACAAAGTCGGGGGTTTTCCTACTTATTGTTGGTAAGGTTATCTTTACGAAACATAAAGCACTTTATAAGCAATGGTATTTAATTAGGCTGAACTGAAAAACAATTTAATATGTCAAGTATTAATAAAGGTCACAAAAGCTGCTAATTACGAACTTAATACGGTTTGATAAGCTACTACTATAATAATACAACTATATGAATTTATATTTCTTGTGTGTTGTTTACTCGACTTGGCCAATTAGTGGTCGCGTTGGTTAATTGTATTGTTTTACATTTGTTGTTGATTTTATACAATCGGACTTAGTATAGTATAATTATTTATGAATTTAAGGAAATAAGTAATGTTAAGAAAGGAAAGAATTAACTAATTCTGCAATGGTTAAAACCATCAAGAACACTTTATGTGATTTAGTTTAGTTTAATTTGAAATAATATTTACATTTTGTTAGACGTCTTATATCTGGTAGCATGATGAACGGTTGTGTTTTTCTGAAGTTGAGCTCTGGTTGAGTTCGAAACGCGTCAGTGTAGTGTGGTGGTGGTGATAGATGGGTTTGTGTGATTTGTGTGTGTTTTTACAGTGTGGAGGTGTAAGAACTGTATCAACATACTTTTCTTGCATAAACATTGCTATCATAATTTAAGGTCGCGGGTGAGCGAAGTATTTGCTTTAATTCATTGATATGAACCTCCGCAAAGTAACGCCTGATTCAGTAAATTACATTATGCACTGTTATCTGTATTTAATAACACACTTCCCCACTTAATAACTAACCAGGCAAGTTGACTAATAGCTTGTAAAAATATTCCGCACTCTCTGAACACCAAAGTACTCTGTCTCCCTGCACCAGAGTCCCTGTAACATTTCTTTTTCGTGAAAATCTATTTATAACTAGGGCAGCGCGCGCTTAAGGTTACGCAAACCGATCCCAATCTTCCCCTTACAAAATAAAGTTCAAATTCGCTCGTGAACACCGCAATGCGTAGATACGTATACATTTTTTTCTCATAGTGGCTCTATTATATTGATTAGTAAGCCCCCCCCTTCCGGGGGAGGTGTCTTTGTGCGATTTTTCTCGGCTTTCCTTTGTTTTTCATCTTGTACTTGCGAACTAAAATCGTGAATGAATGCTTGTGTAGGTTAACGCTGGAATAAATATATCCCACTTATTAGTTTTGACGAAATAAAAACACAGCCTGTGAGGCAATTCAATGGTGTGTGTGAAGTTCGTAATTCGCACTAGACCTGCACGGGAATTACAGCACAAGTCCTCTCATCATCATTGAAATCATCACAATAAAATAAAATAACAAATTCGTGAAGTAAATGAACCACAATGAACGACAACTCTCCACTACATCCATCGGTTGCCCCGACTCCCGCGATGTCGTCAGTCCTAGTGGGAGCCTGCCAACGCCTCGCCTTTCGGTTCGTTGTCGCCACTCGAGAAGCTTTCTCCCCTATCGGTTATCCGTTCTTTGAGCGATTCAACTTGCATTTTCTTCAACCCATATGACATTTCTATTCTTCTATCGACACTTTGTATCCCTCGGTAGTTGTTGTTGACGAGGCTATTCAACACAGAACTATAAGGTCATCGACATAGCTCAGAGAATTGGCAAGTTGAAGTGGCAGTGGGCTGGCCGTATCTGCCGAAGAACTGACCACTGGTGGAGTAAACGAGTTCTAAATTGGAGATCGCGTCTCAGTAAACGTAGTGTAGGACGCCCTCCGGCCAGATGGAGTAACGATCTGCGAAAGGCTGCTGTTAGAAGTTGGATGCGTCAAGCCGAGGACAGGGCGCAATGACGCTCATTGGAGGAGGTCTATGTCCAGCAATGGATTTCTAATATGCTGATAATGATGTTAGTGTTTTTGATCGAAATAAAACTAAATATCAACCTAAACTCAATTTTAAGCCTAGTAGTCAACCCAGATATTGAAAATACTTATCAAACCTGTATCCAAGTCATCAATGGTTCGAATTAACGCGACCTCAAATATTTGCACGGCGGGAATTCCCTGCAGTAGTCACGGACACACTCACGCGCAGCGCACACAGGCGCAGTGTTGACGAGTGGCTGGAAAACTTTGGATCAGACTCATTTAGAAATGACCAGAGAATTATTTATTTATTTCAAAAACATTACACAGTATGACACCTAGACCATTTTTTTGATGCTTCACTGCTGGGAAAATGGTTTTTTTGATCCGCTCTCGTTTATGGAACGTAGATACATGGATTTAGTAATCTAAATTGAAACAAATAGAGCATAAGATGTTATAATTAATATGTAGAGGCATCGAGAAAAATGTAAATACGATTGGTTATTTGGAGTATTTTTTATTTCAACTCTAAATTTTTGATTTTTACGGTCATCTCGTAAAACCATATCGAAAATTCTGTATTCGTGTCTGTACTCCTGTCCAGTGGTGGTGTTGGGGTATGGAACACAGCACGGAATGCTGAGGACCTGGGTTCGATTCCTAGCGCTGGTCTCTTTTTCTGGTTTTTTTGTGCGTCCATGTCTCAGTTTGTATTTTCGAAATGCGAACACCTACATTGACTGGTGGGTAGTGGCATTGAAAATAATACATGTAAATAGATATTTTTGACGTCTTGATAACGTACATACAAGGTGGTTATTTAGTAACCATCTAAATTTTGATAAGTAATTCATATAAATAATTCAGTTTGATAATTAAAAACATGTAGAGATGTAGCGAATAATGTTTTGCCATCTATTGCCATGGAAAAGTTCGTATTTATCATGTGTTCTCAACTACCTTACAGAGACTAATTAAGAAAGCAATAGCAAAACATTATTCCCTAGATCTGTATTTTTTTTTTATTTCATACTAGCAAAACAATACAATACAAAGAAACGAAATATCGCAATTTGGATGATGTAGTGAGTTAGGTTATGTTGAATGTCATTGACCTTCTGACAGATGAATAAATAATACTCAATAAGTCACCATTAGTATAGCAATCGTAATTCACAGTAAAATATATATGCGAAAACTACTTTAATTAGACAAGGTTTGTTTATTAAGGTAATTTGGCCATGTTGGATTTAGATCAATTTAAGCAATTGCCTATGACGTGACGTAAGCAGTTGCGCTGGCGCCGTCCCGCGTTATGCGGCGTACATAACGAACAGAAACTGATATATTTTTATTTTGAGTTTCCATTGAAAATTTTCTGTTAAACAAAATACTTATAATGTAGTACGAGTCATTGGCGACATTACGAGACATTGGCGGTATCAAGTTGGTAAAGTAAGTAAATTTAAAAAAATATATGTAGTCATTTGAAATAATGAAATTAATGAAATATAAATTTGTGGTTATGTTTTACTAAAAAATACGTAAAACTAAAGCATATTTTGATACTTACTTCACTAATGAAATAAAACTATTTTCATACCTTTTCTGTATATGAAATAACAACATTTTCGTTTTTTTTTTCTGTAATCTACACATTACTATTAAAAAAAAAGATTAATTAATTACCTCTCTTTCTGTTTGCAAAACAGAAACAGTTTTTCTTTAAATTACAAAATATATATTTATGACTCTATCACCTTGGATACCAACAGTATATCGCGGCACAGGCAACGCCTATCTACAACGAAATAAAAAACGTCAGATACTATACGTATAATTATACCGCGGTGTGAGCGAAACAGCATGAGGAAAACGTAAAAATAATTGTAAGAGAAGAGATTATAGCTATCACTAAATCTGTATCAATTGATTGACATAATATATCATTGATGTATATGTTTTTTGACGTTTTATCAGCTTTTCTTTGTAATTGAGATTTGTCATTAATTATCTGGCTATTTTAAGCGAAAATTGATTGTATCAACATTTTGTTGTATCATCATATAATTTAATATGTCTGGTTGGGTCGTTAATAAACCATTGTGATGCTAGTTTTACTAACAACAAGCAGATAGTCAGCCAGATGGACAATGAAGTGATACTATATTTATTTTGAGACGCGGAAACAAAAAAAAGTTCACCTGCATTTAGAGGCGTTAATTACTGGATTACGAACATTTAAGTGGCCGTTTTGGGTTACGACCATCTTTGGTAATAGCCCAAACATGGTCTTAATGTATGCAAAATTTCAATTACGTCCGTGCAGTCATTAAAGCTTCATTGAACCCCAAACAAAAGTACCGACAGTACATTATTTACAACATCAATAGAATATGTTACATATATGTTTGTATACAAGCAAAAAGTAATGAAAATTAAGAATAATAATGTTAGCCAGAAAATGGACGAAAGCGGAAAATTATTCATCTCTTTCGACCAGGGGTTTCTTTATTTTTAAATCATCAATCACAACTTAGGCTATATGTTGCACAGATGTACTGTATATGCAGTATACTTATATCTAAAACGTGTTCTGAGAGCCAAAGAACTGGTTGGAGGGACTTTTGTAGCTATGCGAGATCGCAGATCGTTAAATGACGTGTAAATATAATAAAGAACTATACAAACTTGCTTTATTCTTGGCTAAATTACACGTCACTTTAAGGTTAACATTAAAATTAAGTGTTCATTAACATACTAGTCGGTGCCCGCAATTTCGCTTGCGTCCCGGAACTTTCCATTTTAAGTATGAGAATTTAAAACAACCTACATACTTAGGTATACGTTTAATAGGGATGATATAGCTTGTTTTAAATGTAATTAGTTTGACATAATTTTATACATATTTAACGTGACTTGAGTGTTTGTTATATTGAAAATACAAACTGAAATATAGATGCACAGATTAACCAGAAAAATAAGACCATCACTGGGAATCGAACCCAGGTCCTCGGTATTCCGTACCGCGTGCTATACCGCTACACCACTGATGGTCACTGGTGGTGGTGTTTGTTATATCTTGGTTTTAACTACATGTATTTATGACCATTTGATGGCATTATTAATAAACAAGATTAACATCTAAATATTTAATTTTTGTAATGTATTTTGTTAATTAATTACTTTTAAATCTCCACCGACTCCACCTAACATATTTTTTGTGAAAAAATATTTATTCATTAATTTAGTGACATACCTACTTAAAAATCATTCCTACAAATACAAATAACCAAAGTTTACTTCTTTATTTATTTCAATGCATTTCTTATTTATGATGTTCTAAAAACCTTGTGTGGATTTCCCAATTGTGATTACCTAAATGATTGTTACCTAAATGATTTATAGAAGGAAGTTATAAACAGACGCTATGGAAACCCAATCGCCCTAGCGTGATACGTCGGTGTTCGCCGACACCGTAAAAGGCGGTTGTGTTTCCCAGTCTGCGTCACACCCATTCAGAAAGTAGCCAACGGCTTTAGAACGGATTCTACGTAGATGATGTTATGTAAAACATGAATAACGTGTGCAGCAAGGTTTAAGAGACAATAGGGTTCGTTTGGTAATTTATGGTATTTTAAATTACTGTCTTAGCCCGTAGCTTTATTTTATTTCTGTGACAGGCCAACTGGCGCTAGTAGCGTCTGGTTCGTTTGACAGCTTTGACATTAGTGTCACATTTGTGATTGGTCATGTAACTTAATGAGGCAATCACTACAAGAACTTTAACGCCAAACGGATCTTTCGATAATAACGCCATCTAGCGATATTTTGCTTATCAATAAACCCTTATATAAACAAGGATTACGTTACGTTCCTGTTGGATTGTGAGTTTTACTTGAATCACAATCACAAGTTCTAAGTTTGTAACCAGCTAGCCGGTCGGAGAAATAAACAGGCGTGTGTTTACAAAATAAAAATATAATACAAAAGGAAAATATATACAATTATTTCAGCCAGCACTGCTCTTGTAGATAAATTAAAAAAAAAACACTGGCCTGAGACTTGTAGGACAGGTAGGGAAACAGGGCAGAGTGTTAAGGTAGCCTCGGAGCGTCCAGTAGCGCTGGCGATCTACTCCGAGGCAGTGGAGCGGAGTGAAAGTGGAGATGGGAAGAACAGCAGGAAAAAGGAAGGGCTAGAATAAAACACCCTGCTTTACTGCTTGCTTGCAGCACCCATCCAAGTCTCGTTTTAGCGTCGGGCCAGAGAAAAAAAGCTAACGAGACTTGGATTAGGTTTTACAAAATATAAAATAAATAAATGTTAGAAATAATATTTAGGATACCTGCGCTAGGGGCAGCCCTTACTTCACAAGTAGCTCAGTGAGATATTTAGCTATCAACGAGTAAAAGTACTATTTGTTTCCATTAAAGAAATCAAATTTCGGCTTATGCCTTGCCAAATAGTAGAGCCAATGAAAAAACAAAAGAGTACCTATCAATAATTTAGAATTTAGAATATTGTTCTTCTGTAAGCGGCCAGTTGCGCACCGCGGAGGTTCCATGTTACAAGTTCTCGTCACGAGTGAAACGACAGGTGTTTTTCCGACATCAAAATATAACGTCTTGTTAGTTACATCACTTTTACACACAAATTATAATGTTATTGTTTCTAAACTTGGGTCATTTACGGAAATAAACACAACAGTTTGTTTTACTGACAACTCGATTTTCACTTACATTATTTCAGTTGCGTTTGCTCAACGCCTTCTGCTTGATTTATGAAATAATAAAGTCATAAAAATAGTCGATTTTATTTCAAATTTGGTTTTAACTAGTTATCATTCTAAGTTCGTGTTGATAACTGGGCCAGTAAATGTATCTGTATCTGAAGATTTAGTAGAATTATTTAAAGTTTTAATAAATATTGCATTGCATTGCACTGGTTTTAATGTACTATAAAACAACGACTACTGATTACTGATTTTACTTTTAATTGTACACAGTTTAAGCAATAAAGGATTATCTTATATTATCTGATAAGGTATCTTTTGATCGGATTGAGTTGAATTTCCGAATGGATACTTACTTTGAATGACAATGTGAGTGGAGTCGACAAAAACTGCAAGTAGCAGCGTAAAAACTTATTTACCTATACGAGTACTTTGTTGAGACGTAGGTGATTGTTAGTATTGCTTTTAGATCGCATTTTGGCAACCAAAAGTACTTATATATTTTTTTAACTTCGAAAGACCGGTTAAGATGGATTCTTTTCAAACTTGTTTATCTTGATGCATCACAAAAACAGCAGTGTCGTGTTTGTTTGTTCGAAATTTTCACCGAATACCACGAACCCGCACGCCATCTGAATGTTAAAATTAAATCGGTGACCATTCCATTAACAACTTTACCGCTTTCGTTTAGAGTCGATACTTGAAAGCGTCGAGTATTTTATACGTGGACGGTCGCCATTCTGTGCCAATTTGAGAATACAGAAATATAAAACGACCTCGATGACGGAGCTTTGACGGAACCAGAGAAAGATTTATGGCATTTTTTCGCAAAATATTGCACAAAAAGCAATGAATTTATCAATCTACGACATCCTAGTTGAAGCATTTTTAGACGTATACTTCTGTCAATATCTTGCACGTGCTTATTTTCACGATGCAAAAATAAATAATTTTAACTTTTACTATTAAACTCAAAGACTTCAAAAAAAGAGGGAGTTCTCAATTCGGTTATATATTTTTTATTTTTGTAAAATTATATTTTCGTTTGGCCCATATAAATTGAAGATCACTAGAGTTGTTTTTCTTTGTTAATTTATAAATAATGTCACATGTAACTACATAACATGGTAAACTAATGTTGCACGTAGATTTTTAATAAAGTTTCAATGATCCTATTTACTATAAATTCGGTGAAACTATGTATTACCAGAAGTTAGTTCTGTTATACATCATAACTAAACTGACAAAATAGCAACTAAAAATTTAACACATTAAGTTACAAATATTAATGAAAAAGTAGAAGAATAAAACTAATTTAAAAATACAAACTATCGCAGTTAACCCGCGCCAAGGATCCCAGGATACTGGCAACATTGCCACGCTGGATCGCGAGACTTAGCCGTTGGGCAAAGTAGGAGCCAGCCCTGAGATCATTCTGTTATTGAATGGTTGACTGGTTAAAGACACAGTCTCACGGTGGAAGCAGGCCACTTCCAATAGAAGCAACTGGAGGTCTATGCCCAACGTATGTCCAACAGTGGACGAGATGATGGTGATGATGTGTTATTGAATGAAGCAATACAAATCCAGTAAAAGGTAAACAAAATGCATTTCTAGTAACTGATAGTGCGTTATCAATGGCTAAGGTTGCCAAGTTGTTTACATTTTTTGTGTAGAAAAATATAAAAACATACTCTGTGATAAAACTTGAACTTATAGATTTTATTAGAGTTAGTCAATAGGATAGCCTAATGGTTGGAAAACCTGACTACTAAATGAGGTCCCGGGTTAGATTCTCGGTCAGATACTAATATGATAAATACGAATGATTGTTCTCGATTCTTGGTTGTCAATACTTATTTCAATATGTATTTATCTATTAAAATATGTAAGTATATCTGTTGCATATTATCCACATCTAGAACACAAGCTTGGCTTACAGTGGGACTGGGAATGTAGGTAAAGATAGAAAAAAGCTTCTATTAAAATTATTTCACAAAAACTTGTTCCCTTATTTCTTTCATCATCATCATCATATCAGCCGTTGGACGTCCACTGTTGGGCATAGGCCTCCCCCATAAACCTCCACCCCCCAGTTGCCTCAGTTGGAATCGGCTTGCATCCACCGTGAACCCGCAACTTTAACCAGGTCATCCGTCCATCGTCTCGTCATCGTCTTATTTCTTTACGGTATAAATAAATATATAAATATCACGGGACAATTCACACCAATTGACCTAGTCCCAAAGTAAGCTTAGCAAAGCTTGTGGTATGGGTACTAAGCAACGGATAAATATAATTATATAGATAGATACATACTTAAATACATATTAAACACCCAAGACCCGAGAACAAACATTCGTATTTTCATACAAATATCTGCCCCGACACGGGAATCGAACCCGGGACCTCAAGCTTCGTAGTCAGGTTCTCTAACCACTAGGCCATCTGGTCGTCAAAAATAAGTATAAAAAAATACTGTATATATCACGAAACACGTCACCAATACTATATTTACAAAACAAAACAAAATATTTACAATACAATACTAAATATTAACATAACATTAAAGTTTTGAATCTCAAAGAGCAGCCCTATGGGTGCTGAGTGCAGGGCAACTACTGATAAGGTTTATCGGCCATCAATGGCCCCGGCAAAGGGCACTATTACCACCGTCATTAACTTTAAAAGATCATTAACTAACAGTATTTATAAACAAAGAACATGAATACGGCACGGAACAGTTATATTTGACTAATTTTTATTTATTTTACAAATTAAAGCTTTACATTACAATGCAACACAAAAGAAAAACATTTTTTAAGCTGTCTTTACATGTCTAGGTATAACAGAGTTATAGAGGTTTGATATTCTAGATTAGACAGGGAAAGACGTACTTGCATGTGGCGTTACAGAGAAAAGTGTTTCAGAAAGAGACAAGTATCTACTTTCAAAGATTTTTCTAAAAATCCCTATAGATCTAATTTTCAACCGTATTAGTTATTTACCGACTGAGATACGAAAGCCTAAAAGATAAAACACAATGCAACCAAAATCTGAAATCTTTTGATGCACGACGCTTCTCCTACATAATGTTGCAATAAACTTAAAATTGGCGGAAATTGTGCACGTATTTCTAACACAGAAAGGTCCATTAAACACTGCCCCATCTCCTTCACTTAAGCCACTCTGCCGCTGCGTGGCATCGACTCAAAAATCAAAACCTGTTTGTAAGTTCACTCCTCCTCAAAACCCCTTGAACATTTTGATATTCGTAAACAAGTTTTTGCAAGGACATGACGATGTTAAAATCTAGACTTTTTTGTATGCAGCTTGTATTGAAAGGTCGTTAGCTGACTGTCTTATTCTAAGCCGTGTGACATTAAAGTGTTAGTGAAATCTCATTTTGAGAGTTTTTTTTTTAATCGGCTCAATAGTTTCGAAGTAGGTAAATACTTTAAGGTACTGTTACACATACTAGCACGAAAGCATGCTTCTATTGTCAAATGCTACCTACTAGCATGTGTGTATAGGACACGTGCTACTATTAAGCATGTTTTTTTAGTGGCGTACTGGTGCTTCAGGTACTAGCATGCTTATTAGCATGATAGTAACGAGCATGTGTAACAATAGCCTTATACTTATTATGGAGTGGTTTCTAGAGATAGTATAGGTACATACAGTGGTGTACACTTTAAAGTAAACTATGGCAGAAATGAACAGCATAGAATATATGGTGTAAAAAGCTTTGTCTGGGTAAAATAGTTATTTGTGTCACAAGGGAGCAAAATGGTGTATTTACGGAGAGGGCGTACATTGAATCCAGAATGTAGCGAAGGATTCTACAATAGAATCCTGAGCGTAGCGAGGGATTCTAAAGTAGAATCATGAGCGTAATAAAGGATTCAAGTGTTAACGCCCAAGATGAAAATAATTTTGCTCCCGAGTGGCTCATACAACTTTTCGCACCGAGCATTAAGAAACTTAACAAAATATATATTCTACATATTATTAAAGAACAACCAGCATAGAAAATGGCGTGGCTTTACAATTATCAACGACAAAAAATGGCATTTGCAATAAAACACTTAGAAAAGCCTTGAACAGAAAAGTTGCACTTTGCTCCCTCTCGTCAGGGAGGAAAAGTTACTTTTATGAAGGAGAGGTGTGAAAAAAATATTAATTGTTAAAAAACAGCGTCTTTGCAACGTTTTTTTCTTTATATATTTTTTTTTGAAGAAAAATAAACAACAGGTACCGATGCTAGTGTGGTCAAAATTCTTGCAACTTCTCCTTCCGTTTGTGCTAATAAATGTTGCAATGTCGAAACGCTCTAATATTCACCCGTCTATCAATACATAAATATATATACCAATACAGCTGAAGTTATTAACCATTTTCCCCTATCCTCACCACTCGTTATCCCATAGTGTACCTACTTTTCCCATGACATACCAATTACCAAAGGTCATAAACATGTTTTGCCATTTTTATCCCTGCGGTTAATTATTTCTGCCACATCCCATGTGTTACGGGAAAATCCGAACCGAGTTATAGCTTTTTCCTTTAGTTCTGTTGTGGCTGGAGCTTGATAAGCTTGGATGCTGCTAGCGGTAATTAAAGGCTGTATACTCGTACATACATATTTATATAAAGTTCAGTAAAGATGTTGTGAGTGATGTTTTAGCATCGTATTTTGTCGTAAAAGTTCGTATTTACTTTGCTTTTTAGGGTTCCGTACCTCGAAAGGAAAAAACGGAACCCTCATAGGATAACTTTGTTGTCCGTCCGTCTGTCAAAACCCTTTTTCTCAGGAACGCGTGGAGGTATCAAGCTGAAATTTATATCAAATACTCAGGTTTAGTGTCCCTTAGAGCTGTGAAAAAATCAAACTTCTAAGCCAACGCAATCAAAAGATACAGCCGTTTATGCCGCAAATTTTCGAAATCCGCAAGGGAACCAAAACCTACAGGGTACTTCCCGTGAACTCAAAATCTTGAAATTGGGTACGAAGTAACGTCTTACAGCACAAATAAAGGAAAAATTGCGAAAAGCATACATTTTTAGTTACATGTATCATATAATAAAAATATTTGTACGGAACCCTTGGTGCGCGAGTACGACTCGCACTTGGCCGGTTTTGTACTAGATTAAGATTGAAGTTTGCTGAAGCTAAATATGAAAGTAATTATAAATAAGAAATCAGTCGACGCAATTATGGAAACTTACATTATTCATTAAGATCTCTATAACATTGCTTTTTTTTTATTCGACTGGATGGCAAACGAGCAAGTGGCCTCCTGATGGTAAGAGATCACCACCGCCCATAAACATCTGCAACACCAGCGGTATTGCAGATGCGTTTGCCAACCTAGAGGCCTATGATACCTCAAGTGCCAGTAATTTCACTGGCTGTCTTACTCTCCACGCCGAAACACAACAGTGCAAGCACTGCTTCACGACAGGATTAGCGAGCAAGATGGTGGTAGCAATCCGGGCGGACCTTGCACAAGGTCCTACCACCTGCATGTTTTAACGTAAAAAAATCGTAACATTCCCATGTAATATCGACTGTACATTTACATCGCCGTATTATTATATAAATGATTATATCATGGACTGCGACTACGGTCATTATCATCATTATCATATTATTATTATTATTATATTTAGCCTATAACTGTGTTCCACTGCTGGGCAAAGGCCTCTCCTCTTGACTTCCATTGTCATATTAGCCAAAGGAAATCCATTGTTGGCCCCATAGATCTCCAGTTGCTTCAGTTGGAAGAGACCTTCTACTCTTCACAGATTTTTATCGAACCGGTAGTAGATTTTTCGAGGTTCATTAGTGTGCGGTATTCAATTTAAACAAAGGTACGGTCAGCTGCAGAGAAAGGGTACCACCCTGTAATGGCGGTAAGTATGGATACTGCCGTTACTGGGTACCTTTTCTTTGCAGCTAGATGTACATTATTTTGACTTTGACTCAATATAGTCAGGCTAAATAGTAACATTTAAAGGTAATATTAAACTAAAGCATTTCTAATAGGCATGTGGTCAAACATAATTACTTCTAATGATTAGTTAAGATGAGGTCTAAGATAGAAAATAACAGAAGTTTTTCAGAACCGAACCGAAGTGCTTGTTATGGTAGAAATTGAATAAAGATATTGACTTTAGTGTAAGCCGGTAAGCCGTGGTGGCCTAGTGGTTTGACCCATCGCCTCTCAAGCAGAGGGTCGTGGGTTCAAACCCCGGCTCGCACCTCTGAGTTTTTCGAATTCAGTGCGGAGTTAATTTGATTTACCACGAGCTTTGCGTAAGAAAACATCGTGAGGAAACCTGCACAAACCTGCGAAGCAATTCAATGTGAAGTTCCAATCTGCACTGGCCCGTGTGGGAACTATGGCCCAACCTGAACCGTAGTGGGACGTATATGCTTGATGATGATTGACTTCTATAAAAACCAGCATAGTTCATCATTTATCAAATGATGTTTTCGATTGTGTTTCAAAGACCAGTGCCCAGGAGCGATATAGGTCGGAGGCGCAATGCACGGCACGTAGGGATCCTTGGCCTGCGCGCGCGCAAGGCCGGTCCGCGGCCTCGCCCGGACGCCTGCCGCATCCAAATTTGTGAATCACTACGCTCCTTTGGAAGGTTAACGACTCACACAATGTCACAAGTGAAATTACCTGAGCGTTGGCTCAGCCATGCCACTTACAAGTGGGTTTTAAAACTTGAGAGTTTTAGGAGTCTTTCTTGATTTGTGGGATACATCAGAGTCCTGCTTTGTTCGGTTTTACTACACAAAACAGACCTATCTCTTCCCGTGGGTGTCGTAAAAGGCGACTCAGGGGGCTAATGTGAGAATAAGCAGCAGCGCTCTTTATCGTTAACTACGAACTCTAAACTACAACACTATAGTGTGGAAGGCTAGGGGAAGCCACCACCCTATTTTCCCAACAGTCATCATAAAATTTCACTAATGATTCTCAATGGAAGAGTACAACCACTTCATCAAGAGTCTAATGACTTAGAAGAAGATCAGAGTCTTCTGCAGAAGTTGTCGTTACATGTTTGCAAATTTAATACTTAAACAGACTGGCTGTATTATCTTTGTCATTGCTAAAAACTTTAACCACGAAGGATTACATGATGAAACTACTGCAGACAGCATGACACTATAAAGAATCACATCAACGCAATAGCATTAAACACGTCGATCTCTATTGACACAGTCTGCTTAGCCAACTTTACTGCAATCTGATAATATTATTGAAGCAAAAACAAGTGAAGCAAGGTTGCCCTAGCACGCCATGACAAAACTTGTTAAGTTTACGAGTAGCTGTAAAACTAAAGGCTTTAGTCTAAGGCTAGCGACGAATGATGAAGCGGAATAAATCATAAGTTTTGAAAATTATAATTTTGAAACAAATAAGAAATAAATAAAAGAACATTCAGTGATAGATCCGACATGAATAGTTAGTGTTGAATTTCAAAAGTGAACTGTAAAAAAATACAGTTAAGAAACCTACCACTGGCCAACACATGTCGTCAACAATGGTAATTTAACTATGTTTGCTATAAATAATTGGTGCCGAATAGTTTCATTAGTTAGAATAGAACATTTGAGTATACAAACAATATCAACATCGAGCAATATGGCATAATTTAAACCATATTGACACCAACGTCAACTTTTTGGGCCATCGCTGAATATTTTCTTTAACTCACGTTTTTGTGGCCGCATCACGGTCCACAAGATGGATAGGTACGGTCAGGGGCATAAATACATATACGTTACCAAGACGTCAAAAATATATATACCTTTATGCCACTAAACATAAGGTCGATGAACTTATACATATTGTGACGCTATGGCTGTATATAATTTTTTGCATTCGACTGTACTCATATCATCTACGAAGCATTCCGTTACCGAAATTATACGAACCTCCAAGAACAGAGAGATTTAGAAAAGGGTCGCAAAAGCAGTATATAAACGAACTACGATCGCGACTACTCCATTAGGACTTTGCAGCCAGGATCAAGTTGTTAGTCTTTTTAACGAAATGTAAGGGACTAATAAAAATACTTACAGAAAGTTAATTTAAGAAGATCACGTGGTGACATCATACAAGAATGAATCTTTTGATAGTTGCAATACAAGGAGCTTAATAAAACAAACATTCTTACAGTGCCAAGGTTAAAAACGTATAGATAACAATTGTCGCGTGTTGAGTGGTTGGCAAACGGATACTTACATCTGCTATGATTTATGATTATTCATTAAGTTTTTACCTTTACAAATAACTTCAATTTGATTCGCCTCTGACCTAAGAAATGCTCAGCTGACTTGATCACGATTAAACTAACTTCCTCAAGATTATTGTCTGCTATACAAATCTGTATAGCCGGTAAATGCTGCGTGCATATTGTCACGATGCACACAGGCGATCGCTGACATCGTAGTTAGCTCAGTGTAAGCTAGATGGCGCTTTCCTCAATAAGGGATCTCTGAGCAGAATGGCGGACGAACTCTAGAGATCGCCACCGTAGTTTTCCCTTGACTCATTTATTTACGTAATAATATGTATTTAATATGTATTTAATATTTATTTATTATTTACTTATTTATTTATAAAAGTAGGCATTTACACTCATTTACTACACGAGTTTGTACGACTAAATATATCTATAACCAACTCACCCTTGACCGTTTTGTCGGCCAAGGGGGTGTTGTCGATCAGCTGTGACCAGGGAATTCTAACTGTAAATATTCTCACCCTTAAAAGCTGAAGCACAGCTGTAAAACACAGATTCAACAGCTCACACTACAGTAAACAGCTCCCTCGAAAGCTCCATACGCCCAAGCCTTGGGCAGCTCCGTACGCTACAGCTTTCTCCGCTCTGCACGGCTACAACTTTCAAAGCTCCGTTCGGCTACAACTTCACGGCTCAGGCGGCTCCTTTACCTAACTGACACTAAGCCCTGACGGCCTTAACTTCCGGAGTACTGCACATCCTTCCTGGCTCGTCAAGACCCTGATTCGTTCCGGCGTGGAACACTTGTCCAGGCTGCTCGTCCTGCCGCCCTAAGGCCCCTTTTGACCTCGGCACCGACGACCACTCAGCTGGACCAGGCCCCCTGCTGTGGCCAGCCTCTTCGCTCCGGGTTCTTCTCTCCGACTCCAGGGAAGTGTAGGCCAGGGAGACCGAATAATCAGAACCGACATGAGATTCTTCGTAATACTTTTACTTTTAATTTTGTCAAACTAGGCCTGTTATTTTTTTACTTTGACTTTGACTTTGACCTCCCCTCAAGAGGTCTGCCCTTGACAATATAAATCGTATTGGTAGTATCTATTGCACCGGTGGGCTTAAAAGTTTCTTTAAGAACTTTAAACTATGCTCTTCAAATCAAATTTAGGGTGTTCAAAGCACATTTTGCATTTGGTCCTTCAATTATAACGACACTGACGGGGGTAGGACGGTCCGGTAAAGTTTTTGAGAAATCATTAGCTGTGGGTAGCACAAAATGAATCACTGTGATGATCAATGAGGAAAGCTACTAGTACTGGGTAACTGGACGTCTTCCGACGGACATGATGATAATTTATTGTCCCTCATCAGAAACATAATCTCTCTTATTTCTTTCATTTTCGACCAACCTTCGAACGGCTTACGATGCAACTGAAGATCAGAACGGTTATTATAACTTAGTTATGAAACGTAGGTAATTAGCTTGTTTATGCACTACTGACACTGTTTCAAGGTGTCTGTCGTAAACAGTCCCACGCTGTGTACTGTAATACTATAAGTACTATAATATTAGAATCATAATCTAGTGTTGGAGTGGATGTCATCAAGGTTTAAATTTTTTAAGCATTCGAACCATCTCAAAATCTAGTGATTTTTGAACTTACTGCTAGTCTACTATATGTCTTCATCATCATTATATCAGTCGTAGGACGTCCACTGCTGGACATACACCTCTCTTATTGACTCCCAGTTGCTTCGGTTGGAAGCCGCTTGCATCTATCGTGAAACCACGGCTTTAATCACCACTATTATGATATAATATACGTTGTATATTTTATTATTGCACTTCTCGATTTATTATTTATTATTAGCTTATATTTATTATGTATCATTAGTGCTTTTCTCTGGGTAACCTCCACCGTCCATCACCGTAACCGCTGGTGGACTTGATTTATAATAATTTGAATTCATTTGCCAACTAAAATCAGAAAATATGAAATTGAAATTTACGTTTTATTTTGTCAAATCATTTAGAAAAGGGGAATTCCACGCAATATAGATCACCTTTCCAAATGCTCAAGTTTTCCCAGTTTATTTAAAACGCCAAGTCGAGATGCATCTTTCTTACACGATTGGCGTCATCCGAGTTATTACATTATTGTGCGACCCCTCAGCATAGCCGCTATATCGTGGAACATGTAATCCTTGGCTTCGATAGCCATTATCTGGACACTTTGCATCAGAACTTGACACGCTTATGTTCACCGGTTATATGCACTTGTATATAGCTCTTGAATCCATTTAATGAGTAGTAAATTACACGAAGAGCCGTGTTATTACCTTCTTGTTGAACTTGACTTGATTGGAATTGTTTATGTTCTTGTTAATGATAAAGCAGATTCAAGAAAAAAAGCATCTTAGATCATGCCGAGGCCATACCTGCTGATCTCCGTAATTTCTGTCGTAACTTATGATTTTTATAATTTTATTTCTTCGTATTTATGTAATAATAAAGCAAGTTTTATCTTTTGAGGGTTAACTAGTGAGTGATAAGTATTTTTTTCTCTCAAACGCAACGTACCAAATAATTGATTAATATCCCGTTGGAGAAATAATACTTAGTAAGCTTAAAGTTGTCGGATTTCCTGCGATAAGGTTATTTTTATTTAATTTTACGCGAGCTTATCAGTTTAATGACGTGAAGTATATGTAACTACATGCTCTAAAATATTCTTGATTGGTACTTTAATTATGTTTTTACGCCAAGCGATTGGCTTTATTTTTTATTTGTAATATACATTACAATTCTACTCGTCACGTAGCAAAGTATTTATAGTAGTTCATAGGCATAAGGGGTATAAACCTCCGCAAAGAAACGCCTAATGCATGTTTTTGTATGAAATCTCTATAGATTACTTATTTGCAGGTTTCTGCAAATTAACGTATTATTAGGCAATATGAGTCACCAGCGTGTTATACAAAACTGTATGGCCGACTGAGAGTATTTAATGAGACATTCATTGTTTGATTGATTTGGTTGTTTTTTTTTTTGTTTGATTTTTATCAATATTTATTAAAGCATACCCAAAAAAAGCTTAAAAATTTAAATAAAAAAGAATTATCTCATAAATAGTTTACATGTGGAAAACTGTTTAAAGCTGACTGCATTTCCGCGCAGATATGCACCAACCCTATGTTATTTATTATAATAAAAAGGTTGTTGTGTTTTAGAAAAATATGGCGCTGTCCATTGGAGGACAATTTTGCCAGTGTCTAGTAGGTTTTGCCGTCGTACGGTAAAAAAATTCTAGAAAACGAAATATGAGTCGTAATGGTGGATGAACGATGACAGCGCGAATTAAAAAAAAGGTTTATTGTACAATCAAATTATAAATAATGTAGTGTTAAGTCCTCCAAAAACTCTGTGAACAGGTTTCATTTACTTAAATCTTTCCTCTCTTTCTTCCAGGTTCGTGAAACCAGACGAAGTGGCAAAACTGTGGGGACAACTGAAGCAAAACGACAACATGACCTTCGAGAAGTTCAGCCGGGCCATGCGGTACCATTACCGGCAGTCAGTCCTGGTCTCCGTGCCCACCGCGCGTCTGGTCTACCAATTCGGCCCCAAAGGTCCAGACTTCAAAACAGACAACCCTAATTTCGTCATAGTGAAATCAGAATTGGAAAATTACGACATGACGTACTCCTAGTTTAAACGAATGCTCAGATAGTTAGGGCAGTAGTTTGTTTAAAGGACGATCAATTACCTGCGGGTGCGCTAGAAGATAGTCCGTTGTGATAGGCTACGGGGTTTGAAGGGCTACTGAGATCAAATCGCCTTTTGCGGTAGCCGTTCGTGATTACACATTGAACGACCGTTTTAATGATACGTTCCTGGAGAACTAACGTAAGGTTAGTTATGTCATTTGACACAAACATAAGACATCTGATCGGTATCGTGAAAGGTGATGAGTTCGGCAAGAGTAGACCCACTAGATAGGGTGTTTTCCAAATGTTTTGGGTGTATTAGAGGATAGCTCAGTGTCCGGCAGTTTGGTTGTCCGTCAGGCCAGAGTGCGGTTTGCCCGTCAATTATTAGTCGCCCGACTTGTTGAAGTGTCCATATTAATCTTTAAAATGTAATTAAGGACTAAGAACGGTTTTATTGATGAGCTTCGGTCGGACTCGAAGGTTGTTCAAAAGAATTTTTGATAAAGTATTTTTGATGTTTTGATTGTTGTTACCATTTTATGATAGTTAGTCGTAAGTGAAGTTGAACAAGTTCGAACATTCCGATTTTATTTATGTTTTGAATTAAGATATTTTTAAGTATCCAGTTTCTTTTAGTTGAAGTTGCCATAATTAGTTGTTAAGTGATTGAATGTACTTAATTTTATAATTCGTCTCAATTCCTAGTTACTTTCTCGTGTTCCGTACTTCGTAGGCATAATTAAAGATTCATGTTAAAGTTCTTTGAATCGTTTTTAAGCTTCTGTCTTCTCAATGTTAGGTAAGACGTTAAAATTATTTTCTAATTAAAATCGCCGTCGTGCAATAACGAAATTATAATGACAAGAATAAAAGATCTGCTAGCCAAAGATTAGGTTCGACAAATTATTAATGTTTTTAAGATTAACAATAAAATATATTTTTTTGACAATTTTAACATTATTAGAGTTAGTTTCGCGACTCTCAGGCGATTGCTGTGATGTAAGATAAACTGAATTATTTTTCTGTAAATATGCGACTTTCATTTATCGTTTCATCTTAACTGTATCACAATTTTACTATTAAATATTTGTGGACTCTTCACTAGGTACCATTACCATTATTCTAACAGAGTAATTTATTTAATTAGTCTTAAGTTACTATTCTCGATGTAAATGTTGAACGTTATAATGTAACTGGCAGTACAAAGCTGTGTCTTTACAAAAACGTCGTAAGTACATTTACTATAAAACGTTACAAGCCTAGTTCAAATATACATTACAAAAAACGTAGTTTAAGAGAATTGTCAAAACTTAAAATAATGTATTTTGTTCGTTTTTTGCTAAATGTTATAAACAGAACTGGGCTGAATTAAATAACTTTAAGGTCCTCAAGGTTTACCGATTTTTATTAATTAAATTATGAAATGTCATTGCGATTGTGATTGGCTTCGAGAAACTGAATAATGCTCAAACTCTTTTAGTTTTAGTGTTACAAAAACTAAAAAAAAAAAACGATAAAGTCAACATGCAATATTGTGATTATCAAATTTTTAACCGAAAACTTCACAAATAACTAACAAACTTTAGAGACAAAGCTTTAGAAACAGTTTTGTTTTGTACATTGTCAATTGACGTCAGTTACCACATTTTAACCTCATTGCTCAAAAGCACGTCATTGGTAAAGTTTATTGTATTACAAAAGTTACTAATAAAATACGTAAAATTGAATCATAAGGCTCGGAGTTAGTCACTTTGCTCTTTCTTTTTGTTTTTTTGCAACTTATATTCATTTTGGATGTGTTACAAACGTATATCTACTCTTACGTGTGTTTACACTGTTTGTACTATGTAAAATTACATAACTTGCATTCCTAATGTAAGATTTAACACTAATAATTTTAAGCCATTTACGTGATTGTTTCCGACTTAACGCCTGAGACATAACCAATCAGTGGAGCCTTTACAGCAGTCAGTAAAAGTTTTATATGAAATAAGTCATGATTTTTATATAATTTTCTAAATTTTATAGATCATTATTCTGCCCTCCTATGCCGAAAGGCGCTATCTAAAAAAAACCCTTTTCTGTCATTTACACCATGTGATGCAGAATGTTATAAGCTATACAAATAGTATACATAACTCAAGGTTTTTTTTGACATAGCGCCTTTTGGCTTAGGAGGGCAGTATTAACACGGGGCTCAAAGTGCAAAATACATACCTAAAATGTAGTAACTACTGTTTTACACGATTTTGGTTTCCATGATGAATGGATGTTTGAATCCTATAAGACATTGTATCTATGATTTTACACCTGACTATATTACTGATAATCTGATGAATTGCAAGAATAAGTACATGGTTGTGATTAAATTTGTCTGCCAATATTTTTTCAATTAATAGCATCGTATCTAGTTTCCCATTTTTGATACAAGTCAATATATGTTCAATTGTTCATCCAAAGACTTAAAATTCAGTAATGTTGTCAGTAATATATTTTTTGACCAATAAAAAGAAATAGGCCAGTATGAAACGTTAGTTTGTAGGTCCATTATTTTGTTTACCAGTTAGATATCGTTAATAATTTACTCACTCATTTGTATTTATACATATTATATTTATATTTTACTAGAACATTGCGTAAATATGGATTATTTTTAGATATAAAATAAAATAACGTTATTATTTTATCATTATGTGGGCATTTAAAATGTTTAGGATCAAAATAACACGAATAATTTTACGGGTTTGGTCTACATAAAACATTATTACTGTTTTTTTACATTTTAGCGGAATCTAACCGGCTGCGTCACTGAGGAGTTAAAATAGTTACTAAGTTTTTCATGTTACAACCAAAAATTTATTTTTTCAAGTATTTACCTACTTGCCTATGTATTTTTTCATAATTAACACAAACAATGTAATATTATTTATATATTACACATCAAATTGGAAGTTTCCTTATGACAATTTAACAACGGGATTTTTATATACCTATAAGGTAAAATAATATATATCGAAAAACCATTACGTAATTATTATTTTTACTAACATTACATATTTTATTGTCCACCATTTATAAACACAATAAATAGATATTTTAAATCATTACCTAAATTATTTACTTTAGAATCGGTTACTTACATATTTTTTTTAATCCATCCATCCATCCCAGCCTATATACGTCCCACTGCTGGGCACAGGCCTCCTCTCAGAACAGGGCTTGGGCATAGTTCCCACGCGGGCCAGTGCGGATTGGAACTTCGCACGCACCATTGATCGCTTCGCAGGTTTGTGCAGGTTTCCTCACGATGTTTTCCTTCACCGCAAAGCTCGTGGTAAATTTCAAATGTAATTCCGCACATGAATTTCGAAAAACTCAGATTTTTTTTAATATGTCATCCAAAATGAATGTAGTTAAGTGCGAGTAAAATGGGTCTTTTTAAATTGGTAATTAGTGTTAATATTTTAAATACACCATTATAGCAGGACTTGCGAGAAAGGTCTCACTGTGTTGGTTATTTGTACGAGCCGTAACACTATTTCCAATGAAAGTAGACCTTAGATTTTTAAAACTTATTTTCGCTACGAAACGGTTGTATTGTTACGAACTGTTCTTTAAGTTAGCTATAAGTATCCGTGCAATCTGAGACGAGTTATATGTATTATTTGAATTTAAAAGAAAAAATATACGATCTTTAAATGTGAATCAAACATTTTGTTTTCTTTTTATACCTTTTTTTCAGTGATTTAAACAATGAAGTTTAACATAAAAATAAAAATAAAAAACACGTAAAATTAACTAAAACGGGCTTCCTCTTCCAAAGGCAGCGCAGCGCGGGGCATTGTACCTAAGACGCTAGCGGCGTTGCCTCGTTGCACTGCAAGGCTCAGTCTTTGGGCGAAGAAAAAGCTTGCTCTTTGGTCGCCAGATATGCCGATTAGTTATTTTATACCTTGGTGATCTACAACTTGTTGTTGCAAACTTAACGAAATCTAAGACAATGTAGAAACAAATAAGTTTTTTGAGCGTCTTGAGTTTGAGCTTTGAGTGTCAAACTCGCGCACCGGGGCTTCCGTACAAGTTTCTAGGTATTAGAGAATTTCCAGTGTTAGCGGAACCCCCTTCTATCAAGTACAATGCGCAGTATGGGGCGGATCACTGCGAACGGTGCTGTAAATCTAATAGTTTCAACAAAAAAGAAAAAAAATTAACACAAAAAAATGTATTGTCTGTACTTTTTGTTGAGTTTACATGTATACCAAATTGAAAGCCAATCCAACCAGTGGAAATCGGGAAAAATGACGTGTAAAATTGCCCATGGCGGCCTATTTACTGAATAAATTATTTGAATTTGATTTTTCTTAATTTGGGTCAAAATTATCTCCCGAGATTAGACCCAACAAACATGGCAAGAGCTTGTGAAAATAGTGTTATCAAATCTGCAAGGTTTTATATATACTAGATGAAAACCCGGCTTCGCTCGGGTAAAATGTAGACTCATAATAATATGTTTGAAAAAAAAAATGTTTGCCAGTGTAAAGACTGTCGTACTTATCGAAAAATCTGACGTATATTCCCAGCCTTAATATTATCATAAACGTACTTTCACAGCTAACCTACGTATCGGTATTTCACTAGTAGATATTTCTCCTAAATCTTATTTGCCCATATAACTATGATGTCTCTATCTCATAATCAAAGAAATTAGACCTAAAGGGCCCCATATACGGTACGATTCGTCTGTACGATCGATCTGATGAAAATCGACGAATCATATCGTGTGTGGGGTCAAGAGGTCACAATGAGGGCTATCGTTTTTTGTCTCACTAGATGGCGCACTGTTGCGTGAGGTTTTAAGTATGGCTTTCAAAGTCTGTTATTACGGGCGTAAAACAAAGTTTAGATTAAAATCATATTTAATAAACCTTAAAACCGTACCATGAAAATATCGAGCATGCCACAGTGTTTCATAGGTCCCGTTTTGTTCGGAAAAAAGGGAGGACAAAGGTTTCCGAAAGCCAAAACTATCTCAAAACACAGACATTCATTGCCCCGGAACGCATATTTGCCATAATTAATTTCCGATATTGCAAAATATTCACAAAATTATTCTAATTATAAATAAACCCGCGTAGCTTTACCAAAAACTATGAGATTTGACATTTCGGAGACCTCACGCTACACTAGCGCCTCTAGTGGCGAATTCATTCGCGATAGCCCTCATTGAGAACGAAATGCAAACCTGTGACACCTGTGACACGTGATGACGTGACTCTAACGCCACTTTGATGTGATCACTTTGACATGTTTACTTCGCAACGCCATTATACTTAGTAATTTATTAAAGTTTAAGTATATTAAAAATACTCGATAATCCGAATTTTCCGCCTACAAGTTGTCGACTCGGATTGAATAATTTTTTACGCTCTTCAATTTGTTGTGCATTTCGTTCGAGTCTACCATAGACCGGTACGAAATTATTAATATAGATAATAATATCCCGATATCCCAACGAGATAAATAAAATAAATGGATGGATGCAGTCCGCTTCTAATGTCTCTAAATGGAAGGGGAGGCCTACCTCTAACTGTAGACGTCGTACCGCTGATGTAATATGATGATGATGATGATGATTCCGATATCCGTCACTACGAGTATGGCTTTAAACAGGAAATATAATTCGTTCTCACATGTGTAGGAGAATAAACATTTTTCGTATGGTTAATTTATACATATTAAAATATGATATAGCATGGCCGAGGTGGCCGAGTGGTTTGACCTATGGCCTCTCAAGCAGAGGATTCAAACCCCGGCCCGCACCTCTGAGTTTTTCGAAATCCATGTGTGAAATTACATTTGAAACTTACCACGAGCTTTACGGTGAAGGAAAACATCGTGAGGAAACCTGCACAAACCTGCGAAGCAATTCAATGGTGTGTGTGAAGTTCCCAGTCCGCACTGGGCCTGCGTGGGAACTACGGCCCAAGCCCTCTCATTCTGAGAGGAGGCCTGTGCCCAGCAGTGGGACGTATATAGGCTGGGATGATGATGATGATGGTACGGTCAAGGACTTTAATTCATGAGCATGAGCCACCATGGATCCTTATTCAAAGGAAAATTCATTAAAAATTGAAATGAATTGTTAATTAATGGAGTCCTTGAGCGTACCTACTGTCTAGCGCTAAGAGTCTCTAAGCTAAGTAACGGACAGACGGACAGGCAGACACAAACGGCCATGGGAAAACTATAGGAGTTACTTGTAGATTACGGAACCCTAATTAAAACCAGTAACTACTGGATGACCGGATGAGAAAACAAAATGGAAAAACCGTATGTTCATATCGGTTCGTTGGTCGGCTGCGTGTGCGTGCATTCCGTTCTTTCGGGATTTCACAAACCGCAGGATTATCGAGCTAATAACATCACACAACGAACAACTCATACTAAAATTAACCGAGTACCTACTGCCTTTTCGCAACGTAACGTTTGGCAACCTGTTTCATTTCGTAACTTTTCATTTCGCAAACTCTAAAACTGTAAATATTTCAGGATTTATTTCAGGGCCATCGTGTAGAACCCTTTAGGTTAGGTTAGGTTAGTTTTATAAAAATCCTGAAATATTTACAGGTTCAGAAATATTAAACAGTTGGGAAATGAAAAGTTGCGAAATGAAACAGGTTGCCAAACGTTATTCGCCGAAACATTAGTAAACCAAAATTAACACATGCATAAATATATGGAATGTCCCTAATACCGAAAATGGGTCGGGTGCTAGTGTGGGACGCAACCTGCGTGGACACTTTAGCCCTGTCTCATCTCCACGGTACAATACACAGGGCCGGCGCAGCGGCCAAGGCGGCCGAAGTTGCCAAGAAGCGAAAATATAGTGGTCTTGATGCCGGATACAACTTCATTGCCTTCGGCGTCGAGACGCTCGGTCCGTGGGGCCCTGGCGCAAGGGGACTCTTCAGCCAACTGGCAAAGAGACTGGTCGACGCCACCGGAGACAGAAGGGCTGGCAGCTTCCTCGCTCAGCGTCTTGGCATCGCCATACAGCGAGGAAATGCTGCCAGCATTCTTGGAACCATGCCACAGGGGCCTTTTTTAGATTTATATTAGTTTTTAATTATTATTATAAAGTTTTTATCATCATGTCAGCCGAAAGACGTCCACTGCTGGACATAGGCCTCCCCCAAGGCTCTCCACTCAGACCGGTCTTGTGCTTTCCGCATCCACCGCGATCCCGCGATCTTAACCAAGTCGTCGCTCCATCTTGTTGGAGGCCTACCGACGGCTCGTCTCCCGGTCCGCGGACGCCATTCGAGAACCTTCTGGCCCCATCGGCCATCCGTCCTGCGAGCAATGTGCCCCGCCCACTGCCACTTTAGTTTCGCAATTCTTCGGGCTATGTCGGTAAAGTTTTTATTGTTCATAAATATATTATATACGATACGAAGACGTCAAAAATATCTGTACACCTTAAGCCACCCAACTCGAAAAGGCGACCTGGCAGACCTAGGCGGCGATGGCGGGATGAACTGGACTTCTTCTTGAAGGACTGGCCCTTGTATGCAGGGGACAGAGAGCAGTGGAAGTATTGGGGGGGAGGCCTTTGCTCAGCAGTGGGACAGAATAGGCTAACAATAATAATTTATGCCACTAAACATTAGGCCGATGTACCTATACATGTTTCGACGCTATGGCTGTATCAGGGGGGGGACAGTTGCCTATACCGTACTAATTCATGTCGATAGCGCCGCCATCTCCTTTATCTAACCTAAAATAAAACAGATTGTTGTCGTTTGTTTCAGATAGATGTCACTGAAAGCTTGAGATCACAAAATTGTATTTATTAAAAAATATTTTGTCGTTGATAATTACCGCAAAAATGAACTTTATTTTCGAAATTGACAATCGTATTGTAATTTCTAATATAAAAGTCACATAATTGTATCCGCTCAGTAGTTACAAATATTTTTTGTGTAGCAACCCTCTGTCAGGCCGGCGTCTATTCGCGCTCAACAAGGAACAAGATGGCTACGTTAACTAACCACATAAAAAGTAAAGACAGTGCTGCAAACGGAAAATTGAGGCTGGTTTAAACTTAAGAAGACTGAATTCAAGCGGTCTCACTTCTCTTTGCAGCCCTGTTTTTAGTTTTTATGTGGTTTGAGCTGGGAAGCAAATCCAGTAAAGTAAAAGAATACCTGTGACTATTAATAGCTATACGTATGGATGGATATATACATCAATGGTACTAGTTATGAAATGCAGACGGCGCTTCAAAACGGTCTGCATGAATGAGACGAGAGAGGGCTCTCTTTTCCCCGTATATTATACTACTCTTTGGGCTGTATACCGGGTGTGGCCTGTAATACGAGCAAAAAATTAAAACTGATCGTCCTCGTCAAACTGAACAACATTAGTTCAGCGACTTTTACAATACAATGGATCAAATCAATGGATCATTGTTTTGATTGTAATTAGGTATAATTTTGACGACCTTTTTGTGAATTCTATATTTTGATATATTGTAACGTAATTTTCACTAAGAAATAAATAAATCTAGCTTAGAGTGGCGTACTCGTTTAGTTTTAACTTTTCATTTGTACACCATAAAAGAGTGCGTTTCAAAATGTATACCCCACTTTTTGTTGACATAGAATTATAAAGTATGGTAAAAGGCCTCATAATTATTAATTAAGATAATAAAGTTAATAATTGCAGCAAATTCAAAGCAGGTAGTGCCATCTGTTGAGAAATTTATGAATGCAATTTGTTTTGCTACTCGACAATAGATAGCGTTATTATTAAAATTAAGCACAATGCTTTATTAGTTCGATATGTTTTTACTAGATGGCAATATTAAGAAAATCGGGTAACCCTTTGTTTTGGATTATCTTACTTTGGTAAAATACATCATTACATTATACAGAGTGACTTCAAATTGGTAATATAAAACACTTGATTGTGTCTCAGTTAATCATCATCATCATCATCCCAGCCTATATACGTCCCACTGCTGGGCACAGGCTTTCTCTCAGAATAAGAGGCTTGGGCCTTAGTTCCCACGCAGGCCCAGTGCGGATTGGGAACTTCACACGCACCATGGAATTGCTTCGCAGGTTTGTGCAGGTTTCCTCACGATGATATCCTTCACCGCAAAGCTCGTGGTAAATTTCAATTTGAGAGGCGATAGGTCAAACCACTAGGCCACCACGGCTTCATATAGTGTGTTGTTAAAAAAATAATACGGCATTATATCCTAGTCTAGCCCTTCCAGAAGTAAGATGTAGGTCTGAATTAAAATAGTGTATTATTTTGAATTAATACTGCTTTCGATCTAGGTGTGCGATATAACATGTTACATACAAGATAAAATATTATACATAAATACACCGAAGAAGGAGCTCTATTGGCCAGTGTTCGACAACCTGCGCGAGAGGCGTAGCGAGTTTGTTTTCACACATTCATGATACGTTGTTTTCGTTGACATACGGATAGAGATACAGTAAGTTTTTATTGTTAACAATTTTTATTTAAATTCATTTGTTATTTGAGTAGCTAAAGTTTATCTTTGTTTGCATAGCATCGAAATTACATTTTTACCTATATTTTTAAATAAATTGTACGATTGTTAAGTAGTTACTTCTCCGTTTTAGAACAAAATTAAACTGTCAAAAAATAGCCCAGCTCTTTGCCCGCGACTTAATCCGGGTAAAATTTGTTTATCGCTAACTCTCGGGAACTGTATTTATTTCCAGTATAAAAACTACTTATCATATGTCCTTCCCCGGGACTAAAACTATCTGTATACTAAGTTTTATCTAAATCGGTTCAGTGGTTTCGACGTTATAAAGGTATAAAAAAAAAACCGGCCAAGAGCGTGTCGGACACGCCCGAAATAGGGTTCCGTAGCCATTACGAAACAATTAATTAATAGCTTTCGAAGAATTTCGTATTTTGTACGGAATATTCCAAGTTTAGGTATATTTTAAACCTTAAGTATTTACTCTTAAACTACTAAAAATTCTCAAGCAAACTTAGCCGTTATAGTTTTTCTTGAAAGTTTGATATACTTACTACCATCCTGAATTTTTTCAAAATTTTCCACCCACCGGTTTAGATTTTAGAGGGTCCCCCTCGATTTTAATGAAAATTTGCACTTTAAAGTTAAATATTTCACAAACAAAGCACTGAATCGAAAAATCGTCTTAGCAAATCCGTAATGGGTTTAAAAGATCTATCCAACAATACCCCACACTACAGGGTTGGATAAGAAAAAACAAATCACCCCCACTTTACGTCTATAAGAGGTACCCTAAAAAAAATTATTTTTGTTTTTTTATTGTACCATTTTGTCGGCATAGTTTACATATAAATCCGTGCAAAGTTACAGCTTTCTAGCATTGATAGTCCCTGAGCAAAGCCGCGGACGGACAGGCAGACAGACAGACATGGCGAAACTATAAGGGTTCCGTTTTTGCCATTTTGGCTCTGGAACCCTAAAAAACAGAGTTACAATCTTTCGCATTTCTAATATTATTGGAGGGGATCATTTGTATCGTACAGTCACCAGCAGCAATATCTGACACAACAGACTCTATATTTCTAGGGCCGGAAGGACGTGTCAGATATTTTTGCACGCTCCGCTGTGGCAGATATTAATGCTGGTGACTATACCGTAGTTATTCGTATTTGACTCTATCTGAAACTTTTATATTGGGCAATCAAAATACCTACTTTATTTTACATAAAATGGTGTACTAAATAGTTTACAATTTGATTTAGATTTTTAACCGACGAAAAAAAGGGATTAGATTCTCAAGTCAAGTTTTTTATTGTACAGGGTATACCCCGAAAAAAAATCCTACCCTAAGTGTGGGAAAAATATATAAAATAAAAACTTTTATCATAAAACTAAATCACCGAAAAAACTGAAAAGCATACCAGTTTGAAGTCGGTGCTTCAGCACTAGCCAGCAGGAGTGGACCTACATATTATAGTCGTCTATCCGTCTATCACTCGTTCTGGTTCGTGCTGAGGCAACGACTAGATTAAGGTTAAATTGCAAAGGTTTATTATTTTTTGCTTTTCAGTTTTTTCAGCGGTTTAATTTTTTGTTAAAAAGGTTTTTCGTGGGTACAAATTATCATAATAATAAAAAAATATTATTAGTGGAGACCGTGGATCGGCAAGCGCAGCATAGGACGACCGCCAACGAGATGGACGGATGACCTGGTTAAAGTCGCGGATTCACGGTGGATGCAAGCCGCTTCCAACCGAGGCATTTGGATGTCCATGGGGGAGGCCTATGTCCAACAGTGGACGTCCTATGGCTGATATGATGATGATGATGATGAATAATAATTAAATTCATTTATTCGACTAACATGACTCATTTTGTTAAACAATTTACCTCAACAACAATTTATAAAATTATGTCAGCCAACAAAATGTTTTTTAACAAAAACTTAGGAATATATCTGCCCCCGTTACGAAAAGTGCAGTAACTCGAGTTTTTGTCGAAATTGAGTTAAATACATATTCAGCATCAGCAAAACGAGTTCTATAACTTCTTCTTTGACGCATTTATTGTAAATCGTCAGGATCAATGATTTACAATAAGCATAACTGCAGTAACTCGAAATTGGGGACATGATTTACAAACCATAGGTGCAGTAAGTATAGATACTGCACTGACTTTTGAAGTCATTGTACAATATTACAAAGTCACTCCTTAAAAAAAGTGCAGCTTCTAAAGTTACTGTAATTACAATTTGGAGAGATCGCGTCTAGTGCTGTTGAGCCGTGAAATCATAACTGCAGCTACTAAAGTTACCGCGGTTGTAATTTGGGGAGATCGCGTTTAGTGCTATTGAACCACCAAGTCATAACTGCAGTGTCTAAAGTTACTGCAAGTTTAGTCGAGAACTTTTTCCTATTAACCATTAGAATAACTGCAGTGTCCATATGCACTAAACTGATTAGAGATTGTGGTATTCCCGAATATGGAATTCCTAAGCATAAGCGCATTTTGCGTTAAATGCCGCACATGCTAGTGATTTTATTACAAAATATACATTCTGCGTTAAAATACGATTATTTATTTTTTTTTTTCTTTTATTGGGAAACAAACAGCATAAATATTACAAAATACAGTAATACACCTTATTATCAAAAAGGCCAAAAACAGTTTCCACTAATAGGTTTAACAGATTAGTTCAGAGAGGAGAGATTAACTAAATATAAAATTACAGTTAAAGATGTAAATATAAAGATATTGAGAATAAATGCAACGGTATTACACAACTCATATTGATATAGAGAAAAGTAGGAATCACACTTCTTAAACAATTCAATGCCACTGCATAACGACTACAAACAGTCATTAGAAAATTAAGAATATATGTATATATATATATATACATATAAAATTATGATTACTACTCTATTCCGTTAATTTCATTAATTGTAGAAACAAATTTGCTCAGATGCATATTGAACAAGTCATCATGTGAATATTTCCTGTTGTAGGTTAGACATGCTCTATTGAGAAATGTATTTTTAAAATATTTTGTGCGACAGAAAGGAACAGCAAACAAGTGGTTAGATCGAGTTCGGAAGGTAGGACATCTAAAGGAGATTAAACTTAAAAGATATTGCGATTCAATTGAGTGGTTTAACAATTTAAATAAAAACGTTTGATCCTTCCTTTCCCTTCGCATCTGTAGACTCACAAGAACATCACAGTTAAAAGACTTATACTTAAATTTCAACCAGTTCTTAAAATTTTTTGTATTCGCTCAATAGTTTTGATGTGCACAACATACTGAGGACTCCAAACCACAGACGCGTATTCCAGATGCGATCTAACGAAAGCATTATATAATAAGATTAGAGTCCGTGGATCCTTGAAATCTTTACTCTGCCTGAAGACATAGCCAAGCATTCTGTAAGCTTTAGACGCAATTTTGTCAACATGTAAAGTTAGTTGACATTCGCTATCCAGGTATACCCCCAAATCCTTAACTTCAAACACCCTTTTGAGAAACTTACTCATTATTGAATAGTTAAAATGTACAGGATCCCGCTTTCTTGAAAATGAAATAGTACAACATTTGTCGACATTTAGTTGAAGCATGTTAGAAGAGCAATAATTTCCCAGCCTATTCAAATCATGTTGCAGATTGATACAATCATCGACTGATTTCACTAGAGTAAATATTTTTGTGTCATCAGCGAACAGTAAGATTTTTGAGTGATGAAAACAAGATACGCGTCATTGATGAAAATATTAAATAATAAGGGACCCAGATGGGACCCCTGAGGTACGCCTGAAGAGACATTAATGAAGCTGGAAACATAACCCTTGACCGTTACAGCTTGAGATCTACCACGTAGGTAGGACGTTAACCATCTTAGTAGGTCCCCATGTATACCATACCAATACTCATAGTTTTCTTTTTTAACATAGAATGTGAAATGTTATCGAAGGCCTTAGAGTAATCTGTGTAAATAGCATCAACCTGAAAACCTCCATTCATAGCCCTCTGAGCGTAGTCTAGGAATTCACAGAGATTAGACTCTGTCGAACGCCTGTCAACAAAGCCGTGTTGTTGAGTAGTGAAGAGTAGTGAGCAAGAGTAGTGAGCAGTAGTGGTCTAATTACATTACATGACATAATGTGTCATAGATTATATATTCTAAAATTTTCGGAATTACTGATAGGATAGAGAACACCCTATAATGTTTCACGTCATGTTTGTCACCATTTTTAAAACTATAGAACGCTTCCAAGTAAGGGGCATTATTCCCGAATATAATGAAAGAGTAAAAAGCAAAGAAATTGCAAAAGCTAAAGATTTACCTACTATATCGCTTCAAAAAAACAAGGTGAATAAATATCATCAGGGCCACTTCCCTTAAGTAGTAACATCAAGATTATTAAGATATTTTTCCACTAATTATCAATTCACTTTAATATTTTTACCTAATGAGACTAACTGGACAAGTGGCACTAAATAAATAAATAAATAAATATCACGGGACAATTCACACCAATTGACCTAGTCCCAAAGTAAGCTTAGCAAAGCTTGTGTTATGGGTACTAAGCAACGGATAAATATAATTATATAGATATAGATACATACTTAAATACATATTAAACCCCCAAGACCCGAGAACAAACATTCGTATTTTTCATACAAATATCTGCCCCGACACGGGAATCGAACCCGGGACCTCAAGCTTCGTAGTCAGGTTCTCTAAGCACTAGGCCATCTGGTCGTCAAAACTAACTAAGTTACGATATAGTAGCAAGGTTTACAGGAATGGTATCTTTATGTTCAAAAACCGATTGTAAGAAGTTGTTGAAAAGGAATGCCATTGATTGCCCATCAGAAGGAACCCTATCTCCTTAAAAGACTGTATCGGGAATATCACTGTTGTTACTTTATGATATAATATATGTCCAAAATGCCTTAGAATTATGACGAATGTTTTCCTCGGTTCTTGTTATAAATAAGTTATAACAGGAAACCTCCATTTTTTTATTGTAGAACGCAGATCTGAGAAAGCGTCATAATCGGAAGTCCTTCCATAAATTTTTCATCTCTTGTGTATCCTATTCTTTTTCTTAATCAATTTTATCAATGAACGCGAGTACCATGCTGGATAATTATTACTGGTATGAATCGTTTTCGAGGGAATAAGGTCATCAATTACTACTCCAATTTTTTCATAAAAATAATCAACAGCTCCATCAATGTCACATGACGTTGTCAATGGCCCCCAGTCTATCTGCTGCAATTTAGAATTAATTAGGTCGTAGTCTGCAGCAAAAAAACGTCGAAAAACCCGCGGTGCAAACTTTAAGAAGTGGTCGTTTGAACACACATCCATCGATACACAGAAAACAGGATGATGTGCATCTATAGGGACTAACGGGTCCACCAAAGATAATTCACATTGGCAGATTCGGAAAATGGTTATATTGCATCCAGTTGGTAAAATTAATAAACTCGGAAAGTTGGGTTGTCAGAACGTTAGAATTAGGGTTAGCCATCTGTACACCCTGAGGATTATTAACATTAGGGATCCAAACGGCATCACCTATATTAAAATCGCCTAATATTAAAAAAATATCATCTGGGAACTCATTGTATAAGTTAGAAAGGTAATCAAGAAATAATCCTTGCGATTCGAGCTGATACCTGCTTTGAGGAAAATAGCATGTAAACAATCTTAGTCTCTTTGTTGTCAAGCCAAGAGTAAAAACAATATCGACACCTGTGACGTCAGCGTCCAACAGCGCAGGCAGCGAACGCATACCGCGTAGATCTACCCTAAAGTTGCGGCGCACAGCTATTAGCGTACCACCGCCCCTCGTTACCCCTGCACTATTAGAATTGCGATCGGTCCTGTATACATTATAACGTGCGTCAAAAAGTTCAGTGTCAAAGATACCCGGCAATAACCATGTTTCAGAAATACAAATAAAATCGTAGTTAAATTGTAACAGCCTTATTCATAAAAAGTTAGAGCCTCCTTGAAGGCTCCTTGAAGGCCCGATGCTAAAAAACATGATCATAAACGTCTGTTAGCGCTAATCAGTCGATCAAGGCTCTGCTAAAGTTAGAGGACGTAGACCCTCCTTTATCTCCCTGCTAAGTCACAAAATGGCCGCCACAAGTTGAACAGCTAACTTTGACAAAAGCAAAAAACCATACCGAAGATATTATAGTGAAGCAGGCTACGCAAAGATTAAAAAAAAAAAACTGGAAAATTTATTTTCAGAATTTGTATTTAAAAATCCTCGTAAATTAGCAACAATAAATAACAATAAATATGAAAAAAATTAGGATGATTAACATAATTTATGGTTTTTTGCACAACATAAACATGCGAATCGGAAATGGCGGGAAAACAAACATCTCGCTTTTTATTTTTTTCCTGCTAATTTGCTGTCACTGCTGTCAATTTTTTTTAAATTATCGATTAGGCCATTTCTTGTCTTTGATTTGTCAAGGTGGCCAACATAACGCGTCTAATCCGTCTATCAGCAGCTCAACAACTAGCAGACTGCTAGCAAGCGTTTATGAATCATACTTCTCGACAAACGTCTATTAAGCTTAATCAGTCTGCTAAGTAACAGACCGATCAAACCTCAATTAATTTTTATGAATAAGGCTGTAAGACATTGCGAAGGAAATCATTAGTCTTGGTTCGTAGTCCTCGTGCATTCTGATAATAAAAACTAGTGAACATGGAAAGAGATAAAGCAAATAATTGTTGTTGTGAGCAGCATTTCTAATAACATGACATAAAGACTATTAACATTTATTGTGACATAAGACAATGAACGTCTCATTTCATAAATGTGTGTATATTTTTTACATTTAGTACACGATTTAGAGAGGTGTTACAATAATGATTCGTAAAGACATTTAGTTTACAATATAAATCGCTTGTACAGTCGAGCAATCTGATATTTTTAACTATTTTACAATATGGTAAAGAATAACATAAAAAGGAGTGACAAAAAAACATTAAAATGTAATGATATTCCTATGTTATCTTGTTTAACGACTCTTCAGAGGTAATATAAATAATCGGAGAAGTGTCAGTTTGCGAACTGTATAGTGCAATTGCGAACCCAGCAATGCGCATATTGCTTCTGAGTTTTTCTAATCTTAGGGTTTGAGAAGGAATTTATTAAAACTAGATAGGTGGTCATTGATAAATACCCGATTCGCGTTATTAGAAAAGCCCAAATCAGACGCCTTCAAGTTTTTTAATTTGCGCAAGGGTGAAATGAAGTCATCCTTTTTATAACGAGCCTGCAATTTTACAATAATGGGCTTGGTTTGTTGCTATCTCTATCGTTTTTAACAGCCAACACGAGTTACGAAGTCGATATCTGAGTTGATGTTAAGTGGATATCCGCTACGTTCCAGTGTAGACAAAATGGTATATAATTTTCCCTGTTGGTTTCTGGTATACCATTAATTTGGATATTGGAACGTCTCACCCATTGCTCGTTCCTCCTCATCTCGGTCATGACGTCACTGACCGAGCTTTTAACCGCAGCCAGCTCCAATTTGCAGTGTTCAAGGGCATCCACACGGGTCTCAATGCTGTCAATCCTGCCCGACATTTCTTCCATCCTCGCACTGAGGCCATTTTTCATTTCGGCAAGATCAGACTTGACTTGATTCATATCCGACTGTATTGCCTAGATAGCTAAAAACTGGGTTTGCAAATCTGACACCTTTGATAAAATGCTGCTCAGTAACTCGGCATGCTGGCTGTCAGTGTGGAGCTATCATCTCTGCCGCATGATACACATGGGAGGCGTCGTCATACGGCACTGGTTTCTGGCTCGCCGCATGCGGTTCGGTTCATCTCCGTCAACCGCGTCTCGTCCAGCCCCATCACATGACATAACAGATCATCAAGCGCACATCAGACACATGGCTCGAGCGGGGTGCAATCGTTTCTTCTACGCCTACTATTCACTGATGTACAGAACCTTATATCTAAAATATCATCGTTACGAGGTTGTTTCGAGCAGTGGGTCGATCTTTTCTATTAAATGTCCGGTATACAATCTATAATACTAGTTATGCCTCGCATTGAATATCTGTTGAGCTCTGGGTACGGCCGCAAAAACAATCTGCAAGAATTAAAATAGCTCAAAAAAAACTTATCAAAGTTCTCTTTCATTATCACTATCTGACTTCGACAAAAAGAAAGTGTATCATGCCACAAAAGTAATGAACATTGCACAGATCTACCAGTATAAAACATGTATTTTATTTATAAAAAACTAATAATAAAATTCACACTGAAATATCTTTTAAAAAGAAACCAAACTTCCCTCAAACAGCTAAGAGCTCATTACATTTGCACACGATCGTCAGAACTCACAATATGGAAGGAAGAATATTAAATGCGAGGGGTAAAAAATATACAATGCTCTACCTAAAACATTCAAGAAGCCGACTCCTAGCATATTTAAGAAAAAAACAATAAAAACAATATTTAAGTGTTACATTTAAAAAGTACCAAGATAAATTTTTACCGCACAATCAGAACGCGCCCTTATACTTTAATATCTTCGGCTCGGTCAACTGACTCTCGAACTATGATTGTCGACTAGATGTCTTAGTTTAAGAATACCCCTCAATTTTCTTTTGTATGCTCATTTGTGAATAGTTTAAGCAAATTATTGTTACTTATTTCTCATTATAGAATAAATTCTTAACATAAAATAAATCTTTGAAAATCGTTTTCTCCGAAAACTAGTCGATCGAGTTACTACACTCTTCGTAACGGGCAGATATAAAGACGAATAGATAGTAATACTACTAGCATTGCCCGCGGCTTCGCCAGCGTGGGATTCGGTTATCGCGCGCTGTTCCTCGGAACTGTGCATTTTTTCCGGGATAAAAAGTAGCCTATGTCACTCTCGGGCCATACACTATCTCTACGCCAAAAATTTGAATTAAATTAAATGTCTAAAATTTAAATTAAAATCAAGACTTGGAATTGCTCTCCCGTCCTTGTATCATAACCCTGCGCATGCGACTAAACTGGTTTGCGCGTCCCGCTATTACCTATGTTATACCATACTCGTATGTCGTATGACATAACATACTACACTTCAACATCGCTGCGTTGGATAAATAGTAGCTCTATGTCACGTTCTAGCCCATAAACTGTCTCTATGCCAAAAATCACGTCGATCGTCGCTCCATTTCGACGTGAAAGACGGACAAACATACAAAACATACACACTTTCGCATTTAATATTACTTTCTTACTAGCAATTCTTGATGTTTTTTTATTTAGATATCTATAGATAATATTATTATTTTATATTTTATCATCTTTTGTTTACCTGCTTGAGAATGATGGCAGTTCAATTCTTGTGTCAGCCTCAAAAGTCACGAGCATGAGGGGAATCGGTTATTATTAATTTCTTAGTCACCGGTAATACAACAATTTGTTCACGTGTTATGAAATATTGTTTAATATATTGAAAAGATTGATTTACTGTAAGTAGAGAATAGAAGTCGAGCTGTCTCACACATTAGTTTTTCAAATTTACTGAGTGAGAATTTTTTTATATTTAAATCTGAACTTAGCGATGAATTGAAAATATTGTGAGAATCCTCTGCAAACGTGTTTAGAAGATTCCAAAAGTAATTACCAAGCTGCAGGGCTACTACGAAACTCGAAACTCGAAGCATGTCTTTGTGTCTTGCCGTCCCTCTGACACTTATACTATTTAATACCAGAGCGAGAGGACCGCTCGACACGAACTTCGAGTTTCGAGTTTCGTTGTAACCCTGCTGCACCGGCCCGCGGAATTACGTCCCAAGCCCTCTTAGGGCCTACGCTAGCTGGCGCGGGTGCAATGCGCGGGCGCACGCCTAAAATCCGTCGCACGCGACGCGTGCAGTTAGCGCTGCTCGTACAATTTGCAAAAGCCGTCTACCCGCCCAGTAATCGATTTTTTAATGCATTTTAATCTGCCATTTATTCATTTTCTGACTATTCGAAGGTACAGTAAATGTTAAAATTTCCATAAATCCAAAATATTTTTCAGGACACGTGAAAACTTTCAATGACGTCATTATATTCTGTGAATTCTATACTATATCTTTACATTCAAACATTTGTACATAAGTTAAGCAAAGTGGAAATAAAGTGTTTTGAAAGGTTTTTCTCGAAACGACTTTTGCACTTACTGTCGTTTAGTTTTGCGCGGCAGCGCTCCGTGCAAACAACGTCAGTTAGCGTAAGCCCTTATCTGTATCTACAACAAACTATAAAACGTTTTGCAGAGCTCCGTGAAAAACTGTAAGTATTTTTGTAAAAGTAAGTCTACTAAGTAAATATTTTTATTCATTCATTCATTTTCATTCTGAGAGAAGGCTTGCATAACGCTCTGGGATGTATACATAATACGCTGCGAACAGCGCGAGTATTAGTCGTCTGACAACATGCGCAAGCGTCGCGTAACGATTTATTTTGCGGATTTGTTGTTGTGATTTTGTTGACATAAGGATAGAGATACAGTAAGTTTTGAGTGTTCACATTTTTATAATTCAAATCATTAAGTGATTTTATTAGCTTATTTGATTATGGCTTGTTGCAAGGTCAGGTTTAAAATAAGTTTTTGTCAAAAAGTTTTTTTTATAAGTTTTTATTTAGTTTCACCGGTCCCGTTGTCTGTCTGTCTGTAATCAAATCGTGCAAGTTAAATTTCAACCTTCAGTAGATTGACTTGAAATTTGGAATACTTATGTAAATCGCGTGACATACATTTGGAAGAGGTCTCCAGTCGTTTTCCATTTGATAGTACATACAACGTACTATTTCTCAAAACTCGTTTGTCGCATGTAGGTACCCGGCCAATTTGCGTAGGAGTAATAAAATTTTAAATCTGGACCACATACAGCTATGCAATTGATTGAATGATTATCATGCCGATCCACAAAAATTTCCCCATTATTCCTTCCGATTTAGATAAAATCGGTATTACAAAGTCGGGTTTACTTTATTGTTAACAAAAATCGACTTTGTACTATTATATCAATTTACATTCTGGCATTTAACTCCTGGTTATGTTACATCTTGACATTCCACTACTTGGTTATTACGACCTTGACATTCTACTACCTGGTATTTTCCGATCTTGACATTCTACCACCTGGTTATTTTACGATCTTGACATTGTACTACCTGGTCATTCTACAACTGGACACCTGGACATTTTACGTCTTTGACGTAAGATGCCGGAGGGCATTTTGGCATACTTAGTCCTGGTTAGCAATTCATCAAGGTTATACAGTTAACCGGTGTGCAAAGCCCCCTAAGTATATGTATTTTTTTATTTCAGCATAGCGTCGAGGTTAATACTTTTTTAGTGCTATCATATTATTTTATTTTTCGATCGACAATGATTTTGCGTCGAGTAATTAGATACGAGGACAAGTCAATTCGTGGGTTTGATAGAAGGTAACCACAGCCGATCATGGTACTATGAAATATAAACACTAGTGAGTAATCCAACTACTGAAGTTGGTCACACTTGAAGGTTGATTACAGACAGATAGACAACGGGACAGGTGAAGTGAAACTAAATAAGCTTGTAAAAGATTTTTGCTCTTTAAATGATGTGTGAACAAGAATAGCCATGGCTAAGGAAGCATTCAATTCATAAAAACACATTTTTAAAAGGCAAAATCTCAAGGAACATTCGGAAAAGATTTTTATTAAGACCTACATCTGGATATAGCATTATATGGGAGCGAGACTTGGACATTGACTGAGCGGGACCGAGACAGATTGAGTGCGTTTGAGATGTTGTGGCGGAGAATGGAGGGGATTAGCTGGACTGAAAGGAGAACTAATGAGGAGGTTTTAGAGTTGGTGGAAGAGGAAAGCGGCTGTTGATGACGATTGAAATATAGAGGGAAATATGGGGCATCTGATACGACATGACAGTTACATAAAAGTATTTTGGAAGGGCGTATAGAAGGCAGGCGAGGCAGGAGGAAGGCCGAGACGTCATTTATAGATCAAGCCAAGAAGTCAATGTCATGTCGTATCAGGAGCTGAAAACGCTGGCAGAGAACGAAAAGATGGCGATTACTCCACCGACAAGAGCTAAGCTCTTAAATTAATGATGATGATGAGTGATTATATATTACCATTGGAATACATTTTTTTTTGTTCAGGAATGCTGTTTTGATATATAGCGGAGCGGCGCTTGCGCTGGGTTTGTGGCTATGTGGCGCTTCACTCTCTTCTCAGGGTCGGAATCAACTCCACCCCCACTCCCACTGGTGGGGGACATGGGCGGCGTGACGATGCAAACAGAACAACCGTCGATGTCTTGACTCGGGCTTACA
>NC_133477.1:21387840-21441165 GCF_025370935.1 Choristoneura fumiferana | reverse complement strand
CACACAAATCACACAAACCCATTTATCACCAGCACACTACACTGACACGTTTCGAACTCAACCAGAGCTCATCATCAGAGCAGCACAACCGTACACCATGCTACCAGATGTTAGACTCCGGAGTCTAGTTTATTAATTCACATTGCATGAATAACACAGAACTGTGTACAATTTTATGCATAGACATCAATCAATCAATCTAGAGCGACTTAGCAGTTAAGGAGATTTTAGAAATCTCGTGTATTCCGTGAGGATATGGGTAATTCCGTACGTGTACCATGTTCACACATACAAACAGCAGGGCTACTACGAAACTCGAAACTCGAAGTTCGTGTCGTGCGGTCCCTCTGACATTTATACTGTTTAATACGAGAGCGAGAGGGACGGTAGGATACGAACTTCGAGTTTCGTAAAAAAATCAAAATTCAAAAAATTCAAATGATTTATTCAGCAAATAGGCCGCAATGGGCACTTTTACACGTCATTTTTTTTAAACTACCAGCGCTTTCGGAAAGACCATCATTGCCAAGAAGAATGCGCCGCAAGAAACTTGGCAGAAAGTCATTTTTTCATAAAAATATAATTACAAATAAAATACTTAAAAGCTATATTATATATATTATACAATTAAAGAAAAAAAAATACATAAAATAATAATAAAAGAAATACAGGGATTTATGGGGTCCCTTAGTTACAATACTAAACACTAACTATATCTAAACTATATCTACGTTCAGTGGAAGTGTAGAATGCTTCCACCGTCATAAATTTTAAAATAATAATAACAATAATTTAGTTCTGAAATATACATAAGCCCTGCTGTATCATTTATAATATTTGCTGGATTATGCTAATATTCTTCTGTGCTTTTGCTCTATGCGTTTCAGTATACCCAACGGTTGTTGGCTGAAAATCAGCGCTGGGGTGTTTTTTTAACCCTTCAGCATTATGCAGGGCCAGTGTCCGATTCACAACTGCAATGACACATACTATCCTTCTTATTGTCTTTTTGTACTTAATAAAATAATATTGTTGTCTTGTGTTGTGAAATGTATTTCCTTTCTTTCTTATAAATGACTTGTTGTTTTGTGTGTGGTAGAAAGACTTAAATCTGGCCCTTAAATGTAATAGGTAGGTAATTTTGTATGTAGAGTGGGTCAAATTTTGTGCCGTTGTACAGGTATACAACATGGTAATTTATTTAAGACTACGAGTAGCTATCGCTATCCCCGGGAACTATGATTTTTTCCGGGATAAAAACCATTCTATATCCTTCCCCGGGACTCAAACTATCTGTATACCGAATTTCATCTAAATCGGTTCTGCGGTTTAGACGTGATTGAGTAAAAAACCTTCAAACATCTAAACCTCCAAACATCGTCACAAAATTTCACATTTACAATATTAGAAAGATAATATTTTCACCTATAGTCCCGTCGAAATGATCGTCGACGTCACCAATGCACATTTCGGTATTGACACCTCGAAGCTTTAAGGTGGTCCACAATGGGCGTTATTTCTGCGCACGCGACGGTATTGTCGTCTATTTGCGTCGGGAACCGGGACGGTGATTCACTGGTGACTGCCAGCGCGCCGCTGTCTCTTACTGACATCGGTGAATTATAGACTAAAGTAAAGTTTTAATCAATTGCTCATTAGCAGACATTGGATTTTATGCTTTTGTGTATTTGTCATTGCAAATGCCTAGAACTCTAATTATGGCTTTAGGTATTTTTTCCAATCGTGCATATTTCGGTATAGAGATCTAAGTTACCATGACTCTAAGACTTACCCTCCCTAAAGAGGCATTTCATTACATATTACATACATCATATATATGATACCAAATTAAAAATTGCCTGCAATAACGTCAGCTGATGTAGAGGTCATTTTTGGGGTACAAATGATTATCTGTATGGCACACTACAAATTTGTTCTCAAAATTGGGAAAAAAATCTTAATTGTACCTACCTATATTCTAGCAAAAACTTCGCATAATTATTTTAAGAATATTCTTTATTCTTGTTTTTATAATGTATTTTAAAAAATAATTAGAAATATATATGTTTTTGATTTTGCATTGTGCATATTTGGACCTTTTTAAGTCCATATTTTGGCACTTTGTTATTAGTGCATTATATTGTAATTCGATGTGTATTCATTTGGCTTATTTTGCTGTAGGACTGCGAGAACACTTGTGAATCGCATTTTTGATGTGTACTATAGAATTATTTTATTCCTGCCCTACTTTAAAACATTTTGTCATAATGAATTTTATCACGACTATGTTGGCTTTACTTGTAATATGTATCATGCACAAACGGAATCTTTAAACTTGAATTTTTGTTGTTGTTGTAGTTATAAAAAAAACTAGCTTTTGCCCGCGGCTTCGCCCGCGTGGAATTCGGTTATCGCGCGCAGTTCCCTCGGGAACTGTGCATTTTCGGGAATAAAAGTAGGTAGCCTATGTCACTCTCTGGCCCATGTTTCTCTATTCCAAAAATCACGTCGATCCGTCGCTCCGTTTCGACGTGAAAGACGGACAAACATACAAACACACACACTCTCGCATTTATAATATTAGTATGGATGCAACTATGTGACGTTCTAATGAAAATTAAAATTGCCGGGCATGTTAGTAACGCGTGTATCTCCCGTTGCTTTTGGACCCTGATTTTCTGCTGTTCTGTGCGTATGACGTATTACAAAATCATTGGGATAAAAAAATTGACAACTGTTCCCGGTCACCGACACAGTGCCGGTAGCAACCGTGCCGGCGCTCAATTAGGCCGGGACCGGGAGCCGGGTAATTGCCGGACCGGTCCTAGCGGCGCGCGGTCAAATCTCGGAGGAATTTGTATAACAGTATTCCGGGTGACTTTGAATGGTCGAGACCACTTTGATTAGTTTGTTTGAAATGACTGGAATTTGAAAGTTAGGAGTTAAAAATAGATCTTTTGTAAAAGAGCCTTTTGCCGTCTTTTTTCAGTGTAAAAACTTAATGGTTATGTACTAGTTTTTTATCAAAATCTACACACGACTCTACTGCCAAGGTATTATGAGTGTTTAGATCAGTTGAAGCACTGCAACCGCTCATCTATTTCTTCCGCTGACTGCACCATCATAAATAATGTACACGGTGTGAACTAAGGCGCTATACGAGTACTGTCAGGGTCGCACAATACAATACAATACAATAACTCTTTATTGCACACCAATACAGTAAACAGTACAGAGAACACAAGTATATACATAGAGATTTTCTTTTCTGTCAGGGTCGCACTTACACGGGATTTAAAAAAATGCGTCATTTTTGGCTTAATCTCAATAACCGCAATTGTAATCTCAATAATGGCAACAAGCCTTTTAGTATGTGTACTGTGAGCCCACTTAGTCACTTTTTTCAAACTTTTATTTAACTTATACTTATTGGATTGACTCCAAATTTTGATAAGGATTTTTTTTATTCGACTGGATGGCAAACGAGCAAGTGGGTCTCGTGATGGTAAGAGATCACCACCGCCCATAAACATCTGTAACACCAGGGGTATTGCGGATGCGTTGCCAACCTAGAGGCCTAAGAGGGGATACCTCAAGTGCCAGTAATTTCACCGGCTGTCTTACTCTCCACGCTGAAACACAACAGTGCAAGCACTGCTGCTTCACGGCAGGATTAGCGAGCACGATGGTGGTAGCAATCCGGGCGGACCTTGCACAAGGTCCTACCACCTGCAAAGGATGTACCTAGTTTGGACAAAAATTAAAAAATATTCAACAAAAAGCTAGTTAAAACCACTTAAAAACTTATTTAAAAAAAAAACAACAAGTCGTTCCATACACTTTAGCACCGCTACAGAGCATCTAGAAAACCCCTCAAAATGTCGCAATTTCAACAAGGTGAAAGTAAACCAAATCCGGCCAACTCAGCACTAAACCACAATGGTATCTAATCACATCTGACCGCGTTCGTTTCGTAACCAAAAGGGCCATATTGGGCCGCAAAGGGCCACGGACTGTTGACTGAGTACACAGCGGCGATCTCGCACAAAACACACGTTTCGGGTGTCGAATGTGCTGGTTACTTAGGGCATACCAGAGCTGAGGGCGTGCGGTGGAAGTGATAAGCGGGGAGCGCGGAGTAGAACGAGAGAAATTTGTTATCAGCCTATAAATTTATTTATTTATTTATTTATTTATTGTACACACACTTACATCTATCATTACAGGCTTGACCTAATGCGACAGAGAAGTTCCAACACAAATATTAAATTCTTGCTTCAATATATAAGTAGTTAATTATTCTTGTAGTAGTTAAATATCTATTCTTATATTTGTAGTAAGAAAGTAGTGAAAGGCCTAAAAGCTCAATAACTTAGATTACTCTAATTTGTTGTAATTTGATGTAGGTAGCTTTTTAAATAATTTATTGAATCAGGCGTTACTTAGCTAAGCTAACTTAACTAAGGCTTAGCTAAGGTAGCTTTTTAGTTAAGCACACTTAGGCATTTTTAAGTTAGTGCCGGTTTGGCTTAAGCTATTAAGATGCAAATTTGTTATCTATCTCCTTTCTATATCTATTTATATCTATATAATATATAAATACAAATGAATCACCTAAATGTATATACCTACGACCTACGCACATAACTTGTGAACGACGGTACCAAATCGGATAATTCTTTTTTTTGTGTTCGTTATTGTCAGGACAAGGTTTGTGTGAAACAAAATAAAAAAAAGAAACGGGGCGAAGCCGCGGGCAACAGCTAGTGTCTGATAGATAATGTAAGAACAAGTAGCTAACTGTGATTTCAATTCCCTCGAACACAATGAACTGGAGCAACTGTAACCTTATTTTCATCCCTTTTACTTCGTTTGAATTAGACCACGCTCTGTCCTGTATTTGGTCAGCCAGGCCAACTAATTATCCACGCGTGTGGCCGCGTCCAACACCTAACCGTCATACTTCCCTCTCAACGAGTATACACTACAAACGTATTCATCCCCTCTGTCTCTTCTGAATCAGACCACGCTCAGTCCAGTATTTGGTCAGCCAGGCCAACCAATTATCCACGCGTGTGGCCGCGTCCGCAACTTAGTCGTTATACTTTCCTCTCAACGAGTATACACTACAAACGTGTTCATCCCCTCTGTCTCCTCTGAATCAGACCACGCTATGTCCAGTATTTGGTCAGCCAGGCCAACTAATTATACACGCGTGTGGACGCGTCCGACACCTTGCCGTTATACTTCCCTCTCAACGAGTATACACTATAAAGGTATTCATCCCTCTGTCTCCTGTGAATTAGACCACGCTCAGTCCAGTATTTGGTCAGCCAGGCCAACTAATTATCCACGCGTGTGGCCGCCTCCGACACCTAGAGTGATTATATTCTCTCTCGACTGGAAATACAATTAACTGGAGCGACTGTACTCGTATATTTAAGTAAACTGAGATACTTTAGAATACGAAATAACGGTAAGCTAAATAAGGTGCTCATACATGCTTTAAATGCAGAGTGGTATATTTTTGCGACGGCGTTTGTGTTTATATGTATGACAACGAACAGACAGACACTACTACTACTACTACTACTACTACTACTGTGATAGGGTGACTAATAAAAGTGACCAAGTGCGGGTAGTTCGTGATACGAGTGCCGGTACTATTAGTGATCAAGTGCGGGTAGTTCGTAGAACTCGCGCTGCTAGGCAGACTTGACACCCCACACTTCAGTCTACTCGTGACCACGGCAACTGTAACGTTGCCGAAACGTCGAGGTAAATATTACTCATGTAAAAATAGCGTGATAAGTCCCGTTATGGTATTTTGACTATGAACGAACAGACAGGTTCATCTCTAGTCTCTAGTGCACCTTTACATATACAACCACCACTGCTGCATACGTCTCTCAGGTTTGGTTTAAAATGCAATCATAGTTCTGCTTATTAAACTTAATGCTATGTATGCGAATGCTTGCTGGTTAGGTATATTTTCACGTTTGAACCAAAATTTGGTAAAGAAATAGTTTGAGATCCTGATAAGTTATACATATATGTATATGGTAGTTTTTATCCCAGAAAACTGCATAGTTCCCGCGGATAACACAGGGAAGCTTAAAGTTCCATCTTACAGACTGGCTAAAACCAAAAAGTCTTTTCTGGGAAATTGCATACGTTTTTATAATAAAATTCCAAAAAATATTATAAATGAAACGGATACAAAATTCAGATCTATTGTCAAGAAGACATTAATATCAAAGGCGTATTATAAAGTTAATGATTATATCATGGACAGGGATATTTGGAAATAATTCCGATCCGCATTAGCGATCCCTTCAAATAGCGAACCTACTGTGTTAAAAATAAAGTTGTGTTAAATACTTGTGATGTATACATATCATTTAATAATATTGTAAATCTGTTTAAGAAAATATATACCTCGTTGAGTTTCTTGCCGGATTCTTCTCAGCAGAGGTTTTTCCGAACCGGTGGTAGATTTTTTTGACATTCATAAGTGCTTGTTGTAGCCTAAATTGAATAAAGATATTTTGACTTTGACTTTGACTTTGATAGTGATAACAAATTCTACTCAAAGTTGCGAGCAACAGATAGTTTTGATTGCTTTGCTAGAAAATTGCTTGCATTTTTTTTTATATAAAATAAACCAATCCAACCCGCATTGAACACGCGTAGGAACTACGGCCCAAAACCCTCTCATTCTGAGAGGAGGCCTGTGCCTAGCGGGACGTATATAGGCTAGGATGATGATAATGATAGAATAAACATTTCCAGGATGGAAAAAATAAGCTATATTGTAACTTCATTGAGCAGGTTTAATAAAACTTTACAAACCATAAATCATCACAGGTTTTAAACTTTCTTCGGCTGTTATAATACAGTCCAATTGATTTAGCTTGTAGCCTGTCGCCGTGTTGAAACCGCATACTTATCGGTTTAGACGGCGCGGCCGACGTAAGCCGACAAATCCATTTACAGCGTCTTAAGCCCGTATTATACATAAATAACTCGGAATTATAAACAAAGATAGTTTCTTTAGCAGGATGATGTATTTTCGTAAAAAAAATGTCATTAGATAAATTAGTTTATTCACATTTAAGCTATAGTATTCATATCTAAAACCCTGTAGGAATTCCCAAAAAGTATTATAATATTATAAATGATTTATACGATTTCTTTAATATTGCATAAACCCGTGTGGTGTCGGGTTAGAATTACCTCAAATTTGAAGCGGATGTCATAAGAGGCGACTGAGGATAATAGGTTAAGGTATACCGTAGGCGACAGGCTAGCAACCTGTCACTATTGTACCGTTTTTGTCAAACTCAAAACCTAAAATTGCTAAAAGAGGCTCCGAAGCGGTAACGTTTCGTGTGCTCTGCCTACCCCATTTGGGAATACAGACGTGATGTTTGTGTGTGTGTGTGCATAAAAATTACCTGCACCACAAAACACAGATAGTTCAGAAGTCGATTGACTTAGAATATAGGTACATGAAAAGTAGCTTTATGTACTTATTATTTGAATATTCAGGTATCTAAACACGTACAAAATTTAATGCAAATGCTTCCAGCTGTTTCAGCGTGAAGTAATAACTAACACGCGCACGCACATAGACACAAACTTTATGATTTTAGTAGGTTTTTTTTTTAAATATGATGTAATTTTTTTTTATTCGACCGGATAACAAACAAGCAAGTGGGTCTCCTGATGGTAAGAGATCACCATCGCCCATAGACACCTGCAACACCAGAGGTATTGCAGATGCGTTGCCAACCTAGAGACCTACGATGGGATACCTCAAGTGCCACTAATTTCACCGGCTGTCTTACTCTCCATGCCGAAACACAACAGTGCAAGCACTGCTGCTTCACGGCAGGATTAGCGAGCAAGATGGTGGTAGCAATCCGGGCGGACCTTGCACAAGGTCCTACCACCAAGCAAGACTCTCTTTTCTGGCAAGACTTAAATTTCTATTTGACCGTATGTGGTGTAATAAAACGAACGTAATTTATAGCTCCTAAATCATCATTAGGCACCTGCATTTAACGCGTGTCGAGTTCCGCTCTCTGATTTTAAACAATGTATAAAATAAATCATATGCCTTTAGGCGAAATTGTGAAGGAACTAGTACCAATTTAAACAAGCACAGGCGTTTAGGCAAACGTCCCAGTATTCGACACGCTAATGCCCAATAGATGACATTATTTTGTCACCTCTATTGCTAAGGAGTCACTCATTAAGTAATAACGTAAGGGCCTCGATGGGAAGGGGGTTTTCAAAATGTCTACAAGTCCCGTATCTTTTGTTGTGGGTGTTGTAAAAACTGACTAAGGGATTAGATGCCCTACTGCCTAACGTTTCTGACACTAGCGAGCACAATCAAATTACAGTTTCTGTATGCGAAATTAACAATGCCTTCTTTTAAACTACCGAATGTAGAGATAGCATAACAAATTAAAGTTTCATTTCGATTCTTTACGACCACGATTTAGGGCTGCAACAGTCCATCTTTCTTCCGTTCGCCGATCGTAAAACCGTCGTTAAAAGACCGACACAAAGGAGTTTTGTTAATTTTTAACTGCTCAGTTTTATAGGGCGTTATCACCTTTGTGAAGTTTTGTTAGTCTTATTTTATATAAATACTATTAGTAAATGTTACTTTTAATTTCCTAGAGTATTTCGTATTGAATCACTTTGAGGATCGCTACTTAATTTTGTTGGATAACGAATCAGGTAGCTAAATTGTGACGTTCTTACAGCGAATTGCCCATGAAACTACCGTGAGACTCACTCATATTAAATAATATTGTAACGTCTTAAACCGAGTTTAGTTTGACATGTTTCGGGCTATTTCGTAGCCCTTCTTCACAGGAGCACGCGACTCGGCGGCTGCCGCAACACGCGCACTACGCGCCACCGCTCTGCTCGCGCGACTACCCGACGAAACTAACACCGGCGCACAACTACCCGCATTTTTATCGTCATTTTTCTTGTCACTGTCGGTAGACAACACTAACATTATCGCTCCGTAAAGGCACCTTCACACCAACCGATGACGCAGCACGAGTATTTAATACTGTTTTCCAACTCTGGGGTACCGACCAACCACAATCCCGGTTTAAATTCGGATGACGACTAATCTCAACGGCGCCGAGTCGCATGCTCCTGTGAAGAAGGGCTACAAAATAGCCCGAAACGTGTCGAGCTTAAATCGATTTAAGACGTGAGTTATCCGTTACAATATCATTTAATATGAGCGAATTGCCTGTTTAAATAAATAAATAAATATTTATTTATTTGCTTTAGCACTATGTGGATAAATACGATGTTGGAATTTCTTATAAGGTATTAACTTATAAAAGTGTCAATAGTGCTAGCTGCCCTCTAACAGTAGGCATGCAAAAATTTGACTTAAATCTAGGTTACAAAATTAATTAAGATCAAATATCAAAACTGCAAAATGTCATACACAATCGAAAACAAAATTATCATTATAAATCAAAATCAATATCATAAGAATTGTCACAATAGAATTAAAATAAAATAAATGTCGTATGTAATCAAAACTATTCCCTTAAATTAAAAAACTCATTGAGGCTATAAAAAATTGTAAGCCATAAGCCAATTTTAATAAAAATGATTTAAATTTTCGCATTGGCAACTCTAATAAGGCAGGCGGTAGTTTATTAAAAACTAGCTTTTACCCGCGGCTTCGCACGCGTAAACTATTCGGTGTGGTAGCTGCAATTGAAATTTTTCGGATTTTACAAAATTCCCCTGGAAATTTCCAATATTTATATCGTGGTCTTCATTGAGGTTGTGTTGTGAATAACTGTACAAAATTCAAGACTCTAAACCCAGTGCTAAAATTTCAAAATTTTTCCCTACCCTAATTCAAATTCATATCATTTATTCAGTAAATAGGCCGCAATGGGCACTTTTACACGTCATTTTTTTAAATACCAGCACTTTCGGAAAGACCATCATTGCCAAGAAGAATGCGCCGCAAGAAGCTTGGCAGAAAGTCATTTTTTCAAAATAAAATAAGTACAAATAAAATACTTAAAAACTACAGTAAGTATACATTTAAGAAAAAATTACAAAATAATAATAACAATAATACACGGATGTATGGGGTCCCTTAGTTACAAAACTATCCCGTGGAAATATCGGGATAAAAAGTAGCGTATGTGTTATTCCAGACGTCCGGCTACCTACATACCAAATTTCATGCCTCTAAGCCCAGCGGTTGTTATTTCGAGATTTTATCCCTAGTTATCCCGTGGGAATATCGGGTCAAAAAGTCACTTAAATGTTATTCCAGATGTCCAGTTACCTACATACCAAATTTCATGACTCTAAGCCCAGCGGTTATTATTTCGAGATTTTATCCCTATCCCGTGGGAATATCGGAATAAATAGTAGCCTATGTGTTATTTCAGAGGTTCAGCTACCTACACACTAAATTTCATGGCTCTAAGCCCAGCGGTTGTTATTTCAAGATTTTATCCCTAGGTATCCCGTGGGAATATCGGGTCAAAAAGTCACCTATGTTTTATTCCAGACGTCCAACTACCTACATACCAAATTTTATGACTCTAAGCCTAGCGGTTGTTATTTCGAGATTTTATCCCTATCCCGTGGGAATATCGGGATAAAAAGTATCCTATGTTTTAATCCAGGTTATAAACTAACTTTCCGCCAAATTTCATCAAAATCCGTCCAGCCGTTTAAGCGTGAAAAAGTAACAAACATACTCACTCACTCACAAACTTTCACATTTATAATATTAGTAGGATGATATAGCATGGCCGAGGTGGCCGAGTGGTTTGACCTATGGCCTCTCAAGCAGAGGATTCAAACCCCGGCCCGCACCTCTGAGTTTTTCGAAATCCATGTGTGAAATTACATTTGAAACTTACCACGAGCTTTACGGTGAAGGAAAACATCGTGAGGAAACCTGCACAAACCTGCGAAGCAATTCAATGGTGTGTGTGAAGTTCCCAGTCCGCACTGGGCCTGCGTGGGAACTACGGCCCAAGCCCTCTCATTCTGAGATTAGGCCTGTGCCCAGCAGTGGGACGTATATAGGCTGGGATGATGATGATGATGGTACGGTCAAGGACTTTAATTCATGAGCATGAGCCACCATGGATCCTTATTCAAAGGAAAATTCATTAAAAATTGAAATGAATTGTTAATTAATGGAGTCCTTGAGCGTACCTACTGTCTAGCGCTAAGAGTCTCTAAGCTAAGTAACGGACAGACGGACAGGCAGACACAAACGGCCATGGGAAAACTATAGGAGTTACTTGTAGACTACGGAACCCTAATTAAAACCAGTAAATACTGGATGACCGGATGAGAAAACAAAATGGAAAAACCGTATGTTCATATCGGTTCGTTGGTCGGCTGCGTGTGCGTGCATTCCGTTCTTTCGGGATTTCACAAACCGCAGGATTATCGAGCTAATAACATCACACAACGAACAACTCATACTAAAATTAACCGAGTACTGCCTTTTCGCAACGTAACGTTTGGCAACCTGTTTCATTTCGTAACTTTTCATTTCGCAAACTCTAAAACTGTAAATATTTCAGGATTTATTTCAGGGCCATCGTGTAGAACCCTTTAGGTTAGGTTAGGTTAGTTTTATAAAAATCCTGAAATATTTACAGTTTCAGAAATATTAAACAGTTGGGAAATGAAAAGTTGCGAAATGAAACAGGTTGCCAAACGTTATTCGCCGAAACATTAGTAAACCAAAATTAACACATGCATAAATATATGGAATGTCCCTAATACCGTGGAAAATGGGTCGGGTGCTAGTGTGGGACGCAACCTGCGTGGACACTTTAGCCCCGTCTCATCTCCACGGTACAATACACAGGGCCGGCGCAGCGGGCGAGGCGGCCGATGTTGCCAAGAAGCGAAAATATAGTGGTCTTGATGCCGGATACAACTTCATTGCCTTCGGCGTCGAGACGCTCGGTCCGTGGGGCCCTGGCACAAGGGAACTCTTCAGCCAACTGGCAAAGAGACTGGTCCACGCCACTGGAGACAAGAGGGCTGGCAGCTTCCTCGCTCAGCGTCTTGGCTTCGTCATACAGCGAGGAAATGCTGCCAGCATTCTTGGAACCATGCCACAGGGGCCTTTTTTAGGTTTATATTAGTTTTAATTATTATTATAAAGTTTTTATCATCATGTCAGCCGAAAGACGTCCACTGCTGGACATAGGCCTCCCCCAAGGCTCTCCACTCAGACCGGTCTTTGTGCTTTCCGCATCCACCGCGATCCCGCGATCTTAACCAAGTCGTCGCTCCATCTTGTTGGAGGCCTACCGACGGCTCGTGTCTCCCGGTCCGCGGACGCCATTCGAGAACCTTCTGGCCCCATCGGCCATCCGTCCTGCGAGCAACGTGCCCCGCCCACTGCCACTTTAGTTTCGCAATTCTTCGGGCTATGTCGGTAAAGTTTTATTGTTCATAAATATATTATATACGATACGAAGACGTCAAAAATATCTGTACACCTTAAGCCACCCAACTCGAAAAGGCGACCTGGCAGACCTAGGCGGCGATGGCGGATGAACTGGACTTCTTCTTGAAGGACTGCCCTTGTATGCAGGGGACAGAGAGCAGTGGAAGTATTGGGGGGAGGCCTTTGCTCAGCAGTGGGACAGAATAGGCTAACAATAATAATTTATGCCACTAAACATTAGGTCGATGTACCTATACATGTTTCGACGCTATGCTGTATCAGGGGGGGACAGTTGCCTATACCGTACTAATTCATGTCGATAGCGCCGCCATCTCCTTTATCTAACCTAAAATAAAACAGATTGTTGTCGTTTGTTTCAGATAGATGTCACTGAAAGCTTGAGATCACAAAATTGTATTTATTAAAAAATATTTTGTCGTTGATAATTACCGCAAAAATGAACTTTATTTTCGAAATTGACAATCGTATTGTAATTTCTAATATAAAAGTCACATAATTGTATCCGCTCAGTAGTTACAAATATTTTTTGTGTAGCAACCCTCTGTCAGGCCGGCGTCTATTCGCGCTCAACAAGGAACAAGATGGCTACGTTAACTAACCACATAAAAAGTAAAGACAGTGCTGCAAACGGAAAATTGAGGCTGGTTAAACTTAAGAAGACTGAATTCAAGCGGTCTCACTTCTCTTTGCAGCCCTGTTTAGTTTTTATGTGGTTTGAGCTGGGAAGCAAATCCAGTAAAGTAAAAGAATACCTGTGACTATTAATAGCTATACGTATGGATGGATATATACATCAATGTACTAGTTATGAAATGCAGACGGCGCTTCAAAACGGTCTGCATGAATGAGACGAGAGAGGGCTCTCTTTTCCCCGTATATTATACTACTCTTTGGGCTGTATACCGGGTGTGGCCTGTAATACGAGCAAAAAATTAAAACTGATCGTCCTCGTCAACTGAACAACATTAGTTCAGCGACTTTACAATACAATGGATCAAATCAATGGATCATTGTTTGATTGTAATTAGGTATAATTTTGACGACCTTTTTGTGAATTCTATATTTTGATATATTGTAATGTAATTTTCACTAAGAAATAAATAAATCTAGCTTAGAGTGGCGTACTCGTTTAGTTTTAACTTTTCATTTGTACACCATAAAAGAGTGCGTTTCAAAATTTATACCCCACTTTTTGTTGACATAGAATTATAAAGTATGGTAAAAGGCCTCATAATTATTAATTAAGATAATAAAGTTAATAATTGCAGCAAATTCAAAGCAGGTAGTGCCATCTGTTGAGAAATTTATGAATGCAATTTGTTTTGCTACTCGACAATAGATAGCGTTATTATTAAAATTAAGCACAATGCTTTATTAGTTCGATATGTTTTTACTAGATGGCAGTATTAAGAAAATCGGGTAACCCTTTGTTTTGGATTATCTTACTTTGGTAAAATACATCATTACATTATACAGAGTGACTTCAAATTGGTAATATAAAACACTTGATTGTGTCTCAGTTAATCATCATCATCATCATCCCAGCCTATATACGTCCCACTGCTGGGCACAGGCCTCCTCTCAGAATGAGAGGCTTGGGCCGTAGTTCCCACGCAGGCCCAGTTCGGATTGGGAACTTCACACGCACCATGGAATTGCTTCGCAGGTTTGTGCAGGTTTCCTCACGATGATATCCTTCACCGCAAAGCTCGTGGTAAATTTCAATTTGAGAGGCGATAGGTCAAACCACTAGGCCACCACGGCTTCATATAGTGTGTTGTTAAAAAAATAATACGGCATTATATCCTAGTTTAGCCCTTCCAGAAGTATGATGTAGGTCTAAATTAAAATAGTGTATTATTTTGAATTAATACTGCTTTCGATCTAGGTGTGCGATATAACATGTTACATACAAGATAAAAATATTATACATAAATACACCGAAGAAGGAGCTCTATTGGCCAGTGTTCGACAACCTGCGCGAGAGGCGTAGCGAGTTTGTTTTCACACATTCATGATACGTTGTTTTCGTTGACATACGGATAGAGATACAGTAAGTTTTTATTGTTAACAATTTTTATTTAAATTCATTTGTTATTTGAGTAGCTAAAGTTTATCTTTGTTTGCATAGCACCGAAATTACATTTTTTACCTATATTTTTAAATAAATTGTACGATTGTTAAGTAGTTACTTCTCCGTTTTAGAACAAAATTAAACTGTCAAAAAATAGCCCAGCTCTTTGCCCGCGACTTAATCCGGGTAAAATTTGTTTATCGCTAACTCTCGGGAACTGTGCAATTTATTTCCAGTATAAAAACTACTTATCATATGTCCTTCCCCGGGACTAAAACTATCTGTATACTAAGTTTTATCTAAATCGGTTCAGTGGTTTCGACGTTATAAAGGTATAAAAAAAAAACCGGCCAAGAGCGTGTCGGACACGCCCGAAATAGGGTTCCGTAGCCATTACGAAACAATTAATTAATAGCTTTCGAAGAATTTCGTATTTTGTACGGAATATTCCAAGTTTAGGTATATTTTAAACCTTAAGTATTTACTCTTAAACTACAAAAAATTCTCAAGCAAACTTAGCCGTTATAGTTTTTCTTGAAAGTTTGATGTACTTACTACCATCCTGAATTTTTTCAAAATCTTCCACCTACTGGTTTAGATTTTAGAGGGTCCCCCTCGATTTTAATGAAAATTTGCACTTTAAAGTTAAATATTTCACAAACAAAGCACTGAATCGAAAAATCGTCTTAGCAAATCTGTAATGGGTTTAAAAGATCTATCCAACAATACCCCACACTACAGGGTTGGATAAGAAAAAACAAATCACCCCCACTTTACGTCTATAAGAGGTACCCTAAAAAAAATATTTTTGTTTTTTTATTGTACCATTTTGTCGGCATAGTTTACATATAAATCCGTGCAAAGTTACAGCTTTCTAGCATTGATAGTCCCTGAGCAAAGCCGCGGACGGACAGGCAGACAGACAGACATGGCGAAACTATAAGGGTTCCGTTTTTGCCATTTTGGCTCCGGAACCCTAAAAAACAGAGTTACAATCTTTCGCATTTCTAATATTATTGGAGGGGATCATTTGTATCGTACAGTCACCAGCACCAATATCTGACACAACAGACTCTATATTTCTAGGGCCGGAAGGACGTGTCAGATATTTTTGCACGCTCCGCTGTGGCAGATATTAATGCTGGTGACTATACCGTAGTTATTCGTATTTGACTCTATCTGAAACTTTTATATTGGGCAATCAAAATACCTACTTTATTTTACATAAAATGGTGTACTAAATAGTTTACAATTTGATTTAGATTTTTAACCGACGAAAAAAAGGGATTAGGTTCTCAAGTCAAGTTTTTTATTGTACAGGGTATACCCCGAAAAAAAATCCTACCCTAAATGTGGGAAAAATATATAAAATAAAAACTTTTTATCATAAACTTAATCGCCGAAAAAACTGAAAAGCATACCAGTTTGAGGTCGGTGCTTCAGCACTAGCCAGCAGGAGTGGACCTACATATTATAGTCGTCTATCCGTCTATCACTCGTTCTGGTTCGTGCTGAGGCAACGACTAGATTAAGGTTAAATTGCAAAGGTTTATTATTTTTTGCTTTTCAGTTTTTTCAGCGGTTTAATTTTTTGTTAAAAAGGTTTTTCGTGGGTACAAATTATCATAATAATAAAAAAATATTATTAGTGGAGACCGTGGATCGGCAAGCGCAGCATAGGACGACCGCCAACGAGATGGACGGATGACCTGGCTAAAGTCGCGGATTCACGGTGAATGCAAGCCGCTTCCAACCGAGGCATTTGGAGGTCTATGGGGGAGGCCTATGTCCAACAGTGGACGTCCTATGGCTGATATGATGATGATGATGATGATGAATAATAATTAAATTCATTTATTCGACTTACATGACTCACTTTGTTAAACAATTTACCTTAGTAGAAAATGTCAATTTATAAAATTATGTCAGCCAACAACATGTTTTTTAACAAAAATTTAGGAATATATCTGCCCCTGTTACGAAAAGTGCAGTAACTCGAGTTTTTGTCGAAATTGAGTTAAATACATATTCAGCATCAGCAAAACGAGTTCTATAACTTCTTCTTTGACGCATTTACTGTAAATCGTCAGGATTAATGATTTACAATAAGCATAACTGCAGTAACTCGAAATTGGGGACATGATTTACAAACCATAGGTGCAGTAAGTATAGATACTGCACTGACTTTTGAAGTCATTGTACAATATTACAAAGTCACTCCTTAAAAAAAGTGCAGCTTCTAAAGTTACTGTAATTACAATTTGGAGAGATTGCGTCTAGTGCTGTTGAGCCGTGAAATCATAACTGCAGCTTCTAAAGTTACTGCGGTTGTAATTTGGGGAGATCGCGTTTAGTGCTATTGAACCACCAAGTCATAACTGCAGTGTCTAAAGTTACTGCAAGTTTAGTCGAGAACTTTTTCCTATTAACCATTAGAATAACTGCAGTGTCCTATGCACTAAACTGATTAGAGATTGTGGTATTCCCGAATATGGAATTCCTAAGCATAAGCGCATTTTGCGTTAAATGCCGCACATGCTAGTGATTTTATTACAAAATATACATTCTGCGTTAAAATACGATTATTTATTTTTATTTTTTATTTTTCTTTTATTGGGAAACAAACAGCATAAATATTACAAAATACAGTAATACACCTTATTATCAAAAAGGCCAAAAACAGTTTCCACTAATAGGTTTAACAGATTAGTTCAGAGAGGAGAGATTAACTAAATATAAAATTACAGTTAAAGATGTAAATATAAAGATATTGAGAATAAATGCAACGGTATTACACAACTCATATTGATATAGAGAAAAGTAGGAATCACACTTCTTAAACAATTCAATGCCACTGCATAACGACAACAAACAGTCATTAGAAAATTAAGAAAAAAAAATATATATACATATAAAATTATGATTACTACTCTATTCCGTTAATTTCATTAATTGTAGAAACAAAATTGCTCAGATGCATATTAAACAAGTCAACATGTGAATATTTCCTGTTGTAGGTTAGACAAGCTCTATTGAGAAATGTATTTTTAAAATATTTTATGCGACAGAAAGGAACAGCAAACAAGTGGTTAGATCGAGTTCGGAAGGTAGGACATCTAAAGGAGATTAAACTTAAAATATATTGCGATTCAATTGAGTGGTTTAACAATTTAAATAAAAACGTTTGATCCTTCCTTTCCCTTCGCATCTGTAGACTCACAAGAACATCACAGTTAAAAGACTTATACTTAAATTTCAACCAGTTCTTAAATTTATTTTGTATTCGCTCAATAGTTTTGATGTGCACAACATACTGAGGACTCCAAACCACAGACGCGTATTCCAGATGCGATCTAACGTAAGCATTATATAATAAGATTAGAGTCCGTGGATCCTTGAAATCTTTACTCTGCCTGAAGACATAGCCAAGCATTCTGTAAGCTTTAGACGCAATTTTGTCAACATGTAAAGTTAGTTGACATTCGCTATCCAGGTATACCCCCAAATCCTTAACTTCAAACACCCTTTTGAGAAACTTACTCATTATTGAATAGTTAAAATGTACAGGATCCCGCTTTCTTGAAAATGAAATAGTACAACATTTGTCGACATTTAGTTGAAGCATGTTAGAAGAGCAATAATTTCCCAGCCTATTCAAATCATGTTGCAGATTGATACAATCATCGACTGATTTCACTAGAGTAAATATTTTTGTGTCATCAGCGAACAGTAAGATTTTTGAGTGATGAAAACAAGATACGACCTCATTGATGAAAATATTAAATAATAAGGGACCCAGATGGGACCCCTGAGGTACGCCTGAAGAGACATTAATGAAGCTGGAAACATAACCCTTGACCGTTACAGCTTGAGATCTATCACGTAGGTAGGACGTTAACCATCTTAGTAGGTCCCCATGTATACCAAGACTCATAATTTTCTTTATCAACATAGAATGTGAAATTTATCGAAGGCTTTAGAGTAATCTGTGTAAATAGCATCAACCTGAAAACCTCCATCCATAGCCCTCTGAACGTAGTCAAGGAATTCACAGAGATTAGACTCTGTCGAACGCCTGTCAACAAAGCCGTGCTGTTGAGTAGTGAGCAATGGTCTAATTACATGAAATAATGTGTCATAGATTATCTTTTCTAAAATTTTCGGAATCACTGAAAGAATAGAGATTCCCCTATAATTTTTCACGTCATGTTTGTCACCATTCTTAAAAACAGGAACAAGCTATTGAACGCTTCCAAGTAAGAGGCATTACTCCCGAATTTAATGAAAGAGTAAAAAGCAAAGAAATTGGAAAAGCTAAAGATTTACTACATCGCTTCAAAAAAACAGGGTGAATACCATCAGGGCCACTTCCCTTAGTAACATCAAGATTATTAAGATATTTTTCCACTAATGATGAATAAATACACTTATTTTTTAATGAGATTAACTGGACAAGAGGCGCTAAGTTCCGATATAGTAGCAAGGTTTTCAGGAGTGGTATCGTTATGTTCAAAAACCGATTGAAAGAAGTTGTTGAAAAGGAATGCCATTGATTGCCCATCAGAAGCAACCCTATCTCCTAAAAAGACTGTATCGGGAATACCACTGTTGTTACTTTTTGATTTAATATATGTCCAAAATGCCTTAGAATTATGACGAATGTTTTCCTCGGTTCTTGTTATAAATAAGTTATAACAGGAAACCTCCATTTTTTTATTGTAGAACGCAGATCTGAGAAAGCGTCATAATCGGAAGTCCTTCCATAAATTTTCCATCTCTTGTGTATCCTATTCTTTTTCTTAATCAATTTTATCAATGAACGCGAGTACCCTGGATAATTATTACTGGTATGAATCGTTTTCGAGGGAATAAGGTAATCAATTACTACTCCAATTATTCAAAAATAATCAACAGCTCCATCAATGTCACATGACGTTGTCAATGGCCCCCAGTCTATCTGCTGCAATTTAGAATTAATTAGGTCGTAGTCTGCAGCAAAAAACGTCGAAAAACCCGCGGTGCAAACTTTAAGAAGTGGTCGTTTGAACACACATCCATCGATACACAGAAAACAGGATGATGTGCATCTATAGGGACTAACGGGTCCACCAAAGATAATCACATTGGCAGTTAGAAATAACTAGGTCCAACTGCCGACCATTTTTATTCGGAAAATGGTTATATTGCATCCAGTTGGTAAAATTAATAAACTCGGAAAGTTGGGTTGACAGAACGTTAGAATTAGGTTTAGCCATCTGTACACCCTGAGGATTATTAACATTAGGGATCCAAACGGCATCACCTATATTAAAATCGCCTAATATTAAAAAATATCATCTGGGAACTCATTGTATAAGTTAGAAAGGTAATCAAGAAATAATCCTTGCGATTCTAGCTGATACCTGCTTTGAGGAAAATAGCATGTAAATAATCTTAGTCTCTTTGTTGTCAAGCCAAGAGTAAAAACAATATCGACACCTGTGACGTCAGCGTCCAACAGCGCAGGCAGCGAACGCATACCGCGTAGATCTACCCTAAAGTTGCGGCGCACAGCTATTAGCGTACCACCGCCCCTCGTTACCCCTGCACTATTAGAATTGCGATCGGTCCTGTATACATTATAACGTGCGTCAAAAAGTTCAGTGTCAAAGATACCGGCAATAACCATGTTTCAGAAATACAAATAAAATCGTAGTTAAATTTAACAGCCTTATTCATAAAAAGTTAGAGCCTCCTTGAAGGCTCCTTGAAGGCCCGATGCTAAAAAACATGATCATAAACGTCTGTTAGCCTAATCAGTCGATCAAGGCTCTGCTAAAGTTAGAGGACCGTAGACCCTCCTTTATCTCCCTGCTAAGTCACAAAATGGCCGCCACAAGTTTGAACAGCTAACTTTGACAAAAGCAAAAAACCATACCGAAGATATTTATAGTGAAGGCAGGCTACGCAAAGATTAAAAAAAAAAAAACTGGAAATTTATTTTCAGGAATTTGTATTTAAAAATCCTCGTAAATTAGCACAATAAATAACAATAAATATGAAAAAAATTAGGATGATTAACATAATTTATGGTTTTTGCACAAATAAACATGCGAATCGAAATGGCGGGAAAACAAACATCTCGCTTTTTATTTTTTTCCTGCTAATTTGCTGTCACTGCTGTCAATTTTTTTAAATTATCGATTAGCCATTTCTTGTCTTTGATTTGTCAAGGTGGCCAACATAACGCGTCTAATCCGTCTATCAGCAGCTCAACAACTAGCAGACTGCTAGCAAGCGTTTATGAATCATACTTCTCGACAAACGTCTATTAAGCTTAATCAGTCTGCTAAGTAACAGACCGATCAAACCTCAATTAAGGTTTTTTTATGAATAAGGCTGTAAGACATTGCGAAGGAAATCATTAGTCTTGGTTCGTAGTCCTCGTGCATTCTGATAATAAAAACTAGTGAACATGGAAAGAGATAAAGCAAATAATTGTTGTTGTGAGCAGCATTTCTAATAACATGACATAAAGACTATTAACATTTATTGTGACATAAGACAATGAACGTCTCATTTCATAAATGTGTGTATATTTTGTTACATTTAGTACACGATTTAGAGAGGTGTTACAATAATGATTCGTAAAGACATTTAGTTTACAATATAAATCGCTTGTACAGTCGAGCAATCTGATATTTTTAACTATTTTACAATATGGTAAAGAATAACATAAAAAGGAGTGACAAAAAAACATTAAAAATGTAATGATATTTCCTATGTTATCTTGTTTAACGACTCTTCAGAGGTAATATAAATAATCGGAGAAGTGTCAGTTTTGCGAACTTGTATAGTGCAATTGCGAACCCAGCAATGCGCATATTGCTTCTGAGTTTTTCTAATCTTAGCTTGTTTGAGAAGGAATTTATTAAAACTAGATAGGTGGTCATTGATAAATACCCGATTCGCGTTATTAGAAAAGCCCAAATCAGACGCCTTCAAGTTTTTTAATTTGCGCAAGGGTGAAATGAAGTCATCCTTTTTATAACGAGCCTGCAATTTTACAATAATGGGCTTGGGTTTGTTGCTATCTCTATCGTTTTTAACAGCCACACGAGTTACGAAGTCGATATCTGAGTTGATGTTAAGTGGATATCCGCTACGTTCCGCCAGTGTAGACAAAATGGTATATAAGTTTTCCCTGTTGGTTTCTGGTATACCATTAATTTGGATATTGGAACGTCTCACCCATTGCTCGTTCCTCCTCATCTCGGTCATGACGTCACTGACCGAGCTTTTAACCGCAGCCAGCTCCAATTTGCAGTGTTCAAGGGCATCCACACGGGTCTCAATGCTGTCAATCCTGCCCGACATTTCTTCCATCCTCGCACTGAGGCCATTTTTCATTTCGGCAAGATCAGACTTGACTTGATTCATATCCGACTGTATTGCCTAGATAGCTAAAAACTGGGTTTGCAAATCTGACACCTTTGATAAAATGCTGCTCAGTAACTCGGCATGCTGGGCTGTCAGTGTGGAGCTATCATCTCTGCCCGCATGATACACATTGGGAGGCGTCGTCATACCGGCACTGGTTTCTGGCTCGCCGCATGCGGTTCGGTTCATCTCCGTCAACCGCGTCTCGTCCAGCGTCCCATCACATGACATAACAGAGTCATCAAGCGGCACATCAGACACATGGGCTCGAGCGGGGGTGCAATCGTTTCTTCTACGCCTACTATTCACTGATGTACAGAACCTTATATCTAAAATATCATCGTTACGAGGTTTGTTTCGAGCAGTGGGTCGATCTTTTCTATTAAATGTCCGGTAACAATCTATAATACTTTAGTTATGCCTCGCATGAATATCTGGTTGAGCTCTGGGGTACGGCCGCAAAAAACAATCTGCAAGAATTACAAATAGCTCAAAATAAACTTATCAAAGTTCTCTTTCATTATCACTATCTGACTTCGACAAAGAAAGTGTATCATGCCACAAAAGTAATGAACATTGCACAGATCTACCAGTATAAAACATGTATTCTTATTTATAAAAAACTTAATAATAAAATTCACACTGAAATATCTTTTATAAAAAGAAACCAAACTTCCCTCAAACAGCTAAGAAGAGCTCATTACATTTGCACACGATCGTCAAGAACTCACAATTATGGAAGGAAGAATATTAAATGCGAGGGGGTAAAAATATACAATGCTCTACCTAAGAACATTCAAGAAGCCGACTCCCTAGCAATATTTAAGAAAAAACAATAAAAACAATATTTAAGTGTTACATTTTAAAAAGTACCCAAGATAAATAATTTTACCGCACAATCAGAACGCGCCCTTATACTTAATTATCTTCGGCTCGTCAACTGACTCTCGAACCTATGATTGTCGACTAGATGTCTTAGTTTAGGAATACCCTCAATTTTCTTTTGTATGCTCATTTGTGAATAGTTTAAGCAAATTATTGTTACTTATTTCTCATTATAGAATAAATTCTTAACCATAAAATAAATCTTTGAAAATCGTTTTCTCGAAAACTAGTCGGATCGAGTTACTACACTCTTCGTAACGGGGGCAGATATAAAGACGAATAGATAGTAATACTACTAGCATTTGCCCGCGGCTTCGCCAGCGTGGGATTCGGTTATCGCGCGCTGTTCCCTCGGGAACTGTGCATTTTTCCGGGATAAAAAGTAGCCTATGTCACTCTCGGGCCCATACACTATCTCTACGCCAAAAATTTGAATTAAATTAAATGTCTAAAATTTAAATTAAATCCAAGACTTCATGGGAATTGCTCTCCCGTCCTTGTATCATAAGCCCGTGCGCATGCGACTAAACTGGTTTGCGCGTCCGGCTATTACCTATGTTATACCATACTCGTATGTCGTATGACATAACATACTACACTTCACACATCGCTGCGTTGGGATAAATAGTAGCCTCTATGTCACGTTCTAGCCCATAAACTGTCTCTATGCCAAAAATCACGTCGATCCGTCGCTCCATTTCGACGTGAAAGACGGACAAACATACAAACATACACACTTTCGCATTTATAATATTACTTATCTTACTAGCAATTCTTGATTTTTTTTTTATTTAGATATCTATAAGATAAATATTATTATATTTATATTTTTATCATCTTTTGTTTACCTGCTTGAGAATGATGGCAGTTCCAACGTTCTTGTGTCAGCCTCAAAAGTCACGAGCATGAGGGAATCAGGGATTATTATTAATTTCTTAGTCACCGGTAATACAACAATTTGTTCACGTGTTATGAAATATTGTTTAATATATTGAAAAGATTGATTTACTGTAAGTAGAGAATAGAAGTCGAGCTGTCTCACACATTTGAGTTTTTTCAAATTTACTTGAGTGAGAATTTTTTTTTTATATTTAAAATCTGAACTTAGCGATGAATGAAAATATTGTGAGGAATCCTCTGCAAACGTGTTTAGAAGATTCCAAAAGTAATTACCAAGCTGCAGGGCTACTACGAAACTCGAAACTCGAAGTTTGTGTCTTTGTGTCGTGCGGTCCCTCTGACACTTATACTATTTAATACGAGAGCGAGAGGGACCGCTCGACACGAACTTCGAGTTTCGAGTTTCGTTGTAACCCCGCTGCACTGGGCCCGCGTGGGAATTACGTCCCAAGCCCTCTTAGGGCCTACGCTAGCTGGCGCGGGTGCACTGCGCGGGCGCACGCCTAAAATCCGTCGCACGCGACGCGTGCAGTTAGCGCTGCTCGTACAATTTTGCAAAAGCCGTCTACCCGCCCAGTAATCCGATTTTTTAATGCATTTTAATCTGCCATTACTTTCATTTTCTGACTATTCGAAGGTACAGTAAATGTTTCAAATTTCCATAAAATCCAAATATTTTATTTCAGGACACGTGAAAACGATTTTCAATGACGTCATTATATTCTGTGAATTCTATACTATATCTTTACATTCAAACATTTGTACATAAGTTAAAGCAAAGTGGAAATAAAGTGTTTTGAAAGGGTTTTTCTCGAAACGCACTTTTGCACTTACTGTCGTTTAAGTTTTGCGCGGCAGCGCTCCGTGCAAACAACGTCAGTTAGCGTAAGCCCTTATCTAACTATGAAAACAGTTTTGCAGAGCTCCGTGAAAAACTGTAAGTATTTTTGTAAAAGTAAGTCTACTAAGTAAAATATTTTTATTCATTCATTCATTTTCATTCTGAGAGAAGGCTTGTACCATAACGCTCTGGGATGTATACATAATACGCTGCAGAACAAGCTCTACGAGTATTAGTCAGTGTCTGACAACATGCGCAAGCGTCGCGTAACGATTTATTTTGCGGATTTGTTGTTGTGATTTTGTTGACATAAGGATAGAGATACAGTAAGTTTTGAGTGTTCACATTTTTATAATTCAAATTCATTAAGTGATTTTATTAGCTTATTTAATTATGGCTTGTTTGCAAGGTCCAGGTTTAAAATAAGTTTTTGTCAAAAAGTTTTTTTACAAGTTTTTATTTAGTTTCACCGGTCCCGTTGTCTGTCTGTCTGTAATCAAATCGTGCAAGTTAAATTTGACCAACTTCCAGTAGATTGACTTGAAATTTGGAATACTTATGTAAATCGCGTGACATACATTTGGAAGAGGTCTCCAGTCGTTTTCCATTTGATAGTACATACAACGTACTATTTCTCAAAACTCGTTTGTCGCGTGTAGGTACCCGGCCAATTTGCGTAGGAGTAATAAAATTTTAAATCTGGACCACATACAGCCATGCAATTGATTGAATGATTGTCATGCCGATCCACAAAAATTTCCCCATTATTCCTTCCGATTTAGATAAAATTCGGTATACAAAGTCGGGTTTACTTTATTGTTAACAAAAATCGTACTATGTACTATTAATATCAATTTACATCCTGGCATTTAACTACCTGGTTATGTTACGATCTTGACATTCTACTACTTGGTTATTTTACGACCTTGACATTCTACTACCTGGTTATTTTACGATCTTGACATTCTACCACCTGGTTATTTTACGATCTTGACATTGTACTACCTGGTCATTCTACAACCTGGACACCTGGACATTTTACGTCTTTGACGTAAGACGCCGGAGGGCATTTTGGCACTACTTAGTCCTGGGTTAGCAATTCAGTCAAGGTTATACAGTTAACCCGGTAGGTGCAAAGCCCGCCTAAGTATATCTATATTTGTTTATTTCAGCATAGCGTCGAGGTTAATACTTTTTTAGTGCTATCATATTATTGTTATTTTTTTCGATCGACAATGATTTGCGTCGAGTAATTAGATACGAGGGACAAGGTCAATTCGTGGGTTTGATAGAAGGTAACCACAGCCGATCATGGTACTATGACAATATAAACACTAGTGGAAGTAATCCAACTACTGGAAGTTGGTCACACTTGAAGGTTTGATTACAGACAGATAGACAACGGGACAGGCGAAGTGAAACTAAATAAAAGCTTGTAAAAAGATTTTTTACCCTTTAAGTGATTGTGAACAAGAATAGCCATGGCTAAGGAAGCATTCAATGATAAAAAACACATTTTTAAAGGCAAAATCTCAAGGAACATTCGGAAAAGATTTATTAAGACCTACATCTGGAGTATAGCATTATATGGGAGCGAGGCTTGGATATTGACTGAGCAAGACCGAGACAGATTGAGTGCGTTTGGGATATGGTGCTGGCGGAGAATGGAGGGGATTAGCTGGACTGAAAGGAGAACTAATGAGGAGGTTTTAGAGTTGGTGGAAGAGGAAAGGCGGCTGTTGAGGACGATTGAAGATAGGAGAGGGAATATGCTGGGGCATCTGATACGACATGACAGTTACATAAAAAGTATTTTGGAAGGGCGTATAGAAGGCAGGCGAGGCAGGGGAAGGCCGAGACGGTCATTTATAGATCAAGCCAAGGAAAAAGTCAATGTCATGTCGTATCAGGAGCTGAAAACGCTGGCAGAGAACCGAAAAGAGTGGCGATTACTCCACCGACAAGAGCTAAGCTCTTAAATTAATGATGATGATGAAGTGATTATGATATTACCATTTCGAATACATTTTTTTGTTTTCAGGAATGCTGTTTTTCATATTACTAGCGGGAGCGGCGCTTGCGCTGGGTTCGTGGCTATGGTGGCGCTTCACTCTCTTCTCAAGGGTCGGAATCAACTCCACCCCAGCACTCCCACTGGTGGGGGACATGGGCGGCGTGACGATGCAAACAGAACACACCGTCGATGTCTTGACTCGGGCTTACAACAGCTTCTCTGATGACAGGTGGGTTTTTAGAAGCTGGTGTTTAACTTGCAATGTGTAATTATGCCCACATACCACTTGAGTCCTCTAAGAGCGCACCAAGAAGGTATGCAAAGTTTTAAGTCTATGCTTCGGGAGCACAATCTGTCTATAAATGAATCTGTGAATGTTATAGTTAATCTATTTTAAATCGCAGTGTGCTTATATATATATGTCGGCGGCCGATCGTAAAATCCGCCAGATCACGAAATTTCTAGGGATATCGTGAAATGGTGCCATTTCATGAATTGGCTAAAGGACATCCGACATATCGTTAAAAACTCACCGTTTAACGATTTGCCTAGTGACGTTTAGGCAGATCATGAAATTCCTAGGCATATTATCGTGAGACGCTGCCATATCGGTGCTGGCACTTCGCCGGCCGCTGCGGTGGCACGCTCACTTCGCCCGTTCGGCTTGTGCGTTTGTGGTCACAATTCATACTAACCACTCCTCGCTTCGCTCGTTGTACCTAAACTTTTATTTTTTTCGGCATATCACGATGTGCCCGGTATAAAGCTAGGAATATCGACGAATGCGTTGCACTAATCGATGTGCCGTATTGTTTCTCAGGCACATCGTGATATGCCTGGCCAACTTTTAGGCATATCATGAAATGGCGCCATTTCATGATATGCCTAGGAATTTCGTGATCTGGCGGACTTTACGATCAGCCGCTAACATATAGATCTATTTAAATTTGTTATAAATGATGTATGTGCATTGTATTGTATGTATGGTTACTTTAAAGTATTTTTGTTATTGTTTTAATCTGCTATTTGTAAGGCGCATCACCTACTATAGTATTTCTCTCTATAGTAAAGGTTGTCTGGAAGAGATTGCTTTGAAGCAATATGCTGCTTATTGCTTACCTTGGAAAATTTTATGTATGTACCTTGGCTTTCCGTGCTGTTTAGTACATTATGGTGATCAATAAAAAGTCAATTGTATTTTAATTTTTATGTTTATTTATTTTCCTTTAGGTTTGTGGGCCGTTACGAATTCATGACTCCTTATGTGATGATCAGAGACCCTGAGTTACTCAAAAAGGTCACCGTTAAGGACTTCGACTATTTCGTAGATCGGAGTTTGGTGATCGATGCTAAAGTAGAGCCTTTGTTTGGAAGAGCGTTAATTGGGCTGAGAAGTAAGTCGTTTGACATTCATCAAATTGAACATGAAACTACCGTGAGACTCACTCATATTAAATGATATTGTAACGGATAACTCACGTCTTAAACCGAGTTTAGCTCGAAATATTTCAGGCTATTTTGTAGCCTTTCTTCTCAGGAGCACGCGAACCTGACTCGGCGGCTGCCGCAACACGCACACTACGCGCCACCGCTCTGCTCGCGCGACTGCCCGACGAAACTAACACCGGCGCACAACTACCCGCATTTTTATCGTCATTTTTATTGTCAATGTCTAATGTAGGGTAGCACACAACACTAACAACATCGCTCCGTAAAGGCACGTTCACACCAACCGATGACGCAGCACGAGTATTAGTTTCGTCGGACAGTCGCACGGGCAGGGCGGTGGCGCGTAGTGTGCGTGTTGCGGCAGCCGCCGAGTCGCGTGCTCCTGAGAAGAAGGGCTACGAAATAGCCCGAAACATGTCGAGCTAAACTCGGTTTAAGACGAGTTATCCGCTACAATATCATTTAATATTCATCAAATTGCTTCAAGTTTTTGGTAGACAGGGTACTGCCCGGTATTTATTGCAGTTTTAAGGTTCCCTACCTCTAAGACATAGTACCTCAGGTTATTGCTAGGACAATGTCCTAAATTTTCGCATGCAATGATTGTTTTATTGATTCATTGATATCACTGCCTTACTCGTACTTACCTAAGATTATTGCAGAATGATATCCCTGCAAACCTAAAGCCCAGTTTAGACCTCCGAGAAATCGATGGGTCCTACGTATAAGGGCTTAAGTGTAAAATCGTTACTTTACAGGACGGGCTTTCAAAGTCAAAAACTGTCGTAACTGTCGTAATCTTTTTAATTTAAGATTAGAAGCTAAGGTTAATCAAGTTAATTATGCAATTTTTATTGAAATAAATAGTTTAAAGTTTAAGTTTTAAACTCAGAGATGGTGTATCTGAGACTTCTTAAATTTGCCACACTAGCTAATAGTACTCTGTCCTTCAATCACAAAGAATAAATTTTAATAAAATATTTCTTCATCAAAAGTTATTGTACATACGCCCATATACGTGAATTTCCGGGAAATAAACTTTTGTACAAAAATACAGTAAAAATATCTATGTGGTACTTTGGCTCATATACGCGTGCAACCTTAAAATCTTTGGTAAAAAATACGTTACCCAAGATACTTGGGGAAATAAAAAAAGGAATACAATCACATTACGATGTAGCATTGAAGTAGCCGCGTTCCGCTTGACGTACAAGTACCTAAAAATGGCAGTTATGCCCACAGATTAAAAAAACGCCCGGGATTTACCGCGTAAAAGTATCAAACGTACGTTTAGCCCTTTTACGTTAAAATTGCATCTAGTTTGGCCGTTTTACTTCAATGAAAACTCGAAAAATAATTGAATAACAATGTTTTTTTAACCTATAACGCACAAAACCCAAAATTGAAAAAAATAACTTTGGCCCTTATACATAGGACCCATCGAAATGTCATGGAAATGGCATTAAATTGCTATATTTTATATATTCGATTGACCTGGCTTCAAACTCGGTACTTTTATATCTCGCAATGTAATACGACTTGCAATTTTTTTGCAAGTCTAAACTGAGCTTAACATCAGGCGATTTAGCTGTTGATTGATTGTCAAAGATTATTTCATAATCTCTAAACCTTATTAAGTACACATTCATATTATCAACCCGTTGTTTACCCGTGTGGTGTCGGGTTAGAATTACACCTCTCCATTTCTTCCGTGGCTGTCGTAAGAGGCGACTGAGGATATAGGTTAAGGTATACCGTAGGCGACAGGCTAGCAACCTTTCACTAAAGTACCGTTTTTGTCAAACTTAAAACCTAAAAGCCACTTTTAGCAATACGGTAGTTGACAACTCCTGATTTCGCCATATCTTAATATTATTATGAAAATATAGATATACAGATAGTGTTCAGCGAAGAGAAAATTTAAATCGGTTGAAAATTGGATTTATAGTGTTTTTTTGAAAAATCTATATACCTGTCTCTTTCTCTAACGCTTTTCTCTATGCAACAAGTATGGCGGTAGTGGCGTGTGACGTCACATGCCAGTATGTCTTTCTCTGTCTAATCTTGAATTTCAAACCTTTACAACTTTGTTATTTGGAAAGGTAGCTCAAAAATTGTTTTTCTATTCGATAACAGGCATTGTGTATTTTTAATTTATAATACATATACAAAATAGTCAAATACCGTATTTATATTTCGTGTGCTCTGCCTACCTCATTTGGGAATACAGGCGTGATATTTGTGTGTTACGTGTGTCATATTATCAAACTAATGCAATCTAATCGTTAATTTAAAACCAGCAACAACAAATTTGATAATGACACCACGTCGGTCATTTTCATTATGATTTGCATTTTTCTCTTGAACAACATAACGACTATCAACAAACGTTTCTGAGGATCACGATGACTCGGATTAATAAGTGATAGACAAAAGTAATTGTTATTTGCCCTCAACATCAATTTAATCTCGAGTACTTTTATCTATCACTTATTAATAATGTTCAACAGCATTACCTATCAAGTAGAAGTGCTTGGCTCCATATTATTGTTGACAAGCGTTTACCCGCGGCTTCTCACGCGTAAATCATAAAATACAGCAGATAAATTGAAATTCGGGGATTTTATTAAACTCTCGTAGGAATTCCCTAAAATTACATAATGGTTTTAATTGACGTTATTTTATAACAACCATGCCAAATTTCATGACTCTAAACCCAGCGGTTGTTATTTCGAGATTTTATCCCTACCCCGTGGGAATATCGGGATAAAAAGTATCCTAATGTTTTAATCCAGGTTATAAAATACTTTTTGCAAAATTTCATCCAAATCAGTTCTGCCGTTTCAGCGTGAAGAAGTAACAAACATACTCACTCACTCACTCACTCACAAACTTTCACATTTATAATATTAGTAGGATATAGGTAGTAGGATTAATTATGCGCTGCTGTTTAAAATCATCAAATTACTATTATCATAGGTACTGATTCACGATTATTTTTTTATTTATATATATAGAAGATTATATATAGGAGTTTACTTGTTACCACTGCCACGGCAATGTGGTCAAAACGTCGAGACAATTTTAGCAATATTATCTTGTGATTTTGTCCTGGAAGTGGTTCAAATTCCGATGGTCATCTCATCCACTTTACAGGTGAAGAATGGAGAGAAATGCGTGCCACCCTCAGCCCCGCTTTCACTAGCTCTAAGATCCGGCAAATGGTTCCATTCATGGTGGATGTTGGGGAACGTATGATGAGCTCTCTTAAGTCCAAGATTGAACAGTCTGAAAGTAAGTCTTCCTGTCTTCTAGGTCATTATTGACTGATGGGAAATAATATTCAAAATAATCTTGAAATTAATCTTGAATATTGGTTGAGCTATTTTGACTGAATACCTCTGTAAAGGTTTTATCTTCTTGTAAAAATAAAAGGCAACCATTCCTGATGAACTGATCTATTTATTATCACTAAGGCATACGCTAAGATAAGATTTTCCAAAATTTACCCCCTCAGGAAAGGAAACTGACTTTTCTATTCGAAATCGAAAAATACTTCTGTAAAAACATTGAACACCTGTTTTATTAAGATTGGTTTTTTGGAATCTTTTTGTATTTTTTATTTCAATTCCAAATTTTTACTTTTACGGTCATCCCGTAAAACCTAAATTGAAAATACAAACTGAAATATAGATGCACAGAAAAACCAGAAAAATAAGACCATCACTGGGAATCGAACCCAGGTCCTCGGTATTCCGTACCGCGTGCTATACCGCTACACCACTGATGGTCAACGGTTGCATAGGGGAAATTCGTGTTGGTACCGTTGACCATCAGTGGTGTAGCGGTTGCATAGGGGAAATTCGTGTCGGTACCGTTGACCATCAGTGGTGTAGCGGTATAGCACGCGGTACGGAATACCGAGGACCTGGGTTCGATTCCCAGTGATGGTCTTATTTTTCTGGTTTTTCTGTGCATCTATATTTCAGTTTGTATTTTCACCTGTTTTATGTTTTTCATATTTTTTAATTCCTGATCTCCTATTCAGTTATCTTATATAGGTATAGCAATTATGGAGTCTCATGAGTCATGAGTTTTCCCGACAGGTGGTTACATTGACCTAGAAGCCAAGAACCTGACCAGCCGTTACGCTACTGACGTCATAGCGACGTGTGCTTTCGGTCTAGACATAAACTCACAGTTTGAAGACAACCTGTTCTATAAAATGAGCACAGAAACCACGTCGTTCTCTGCTAGCACCAAGATAAAGCTCTTTGCATTCAGGATGGTGCCGTGGCTAATGTATGTAAGTAAATAGAAATGTACGTTTATCAAAAGACCAAAAAGATTACCGCATAACCTCTTAACAAGTGAACCCGATTCTCAAGTTTGATGGCCCGGATTCTATTATCAGTTGAAGCAGAAAATAAAAGATCAGCATAAAGCTGTGGTGGCCTAGTGGTTTGAGTTAATCTCTCAAGTAGAAAACCTTGGATTCGAACCCGGGCTTGCGCCTCTGAGTTTTGGAAATTCATGTGCAAAATTTCATAAGAAGATCCCAATCCGCACCCGCGTGGGAACGACATCCCAAGCCCTCTCATTTTGAGAGGAGGCCTGGACCCAGCACTAGGATGTATATGTATAGACTGAGTGGAGGACTCCATTATTGATTTCATTTTATTCTTAACGATTAATAAACGACGAACTGGCATTTAAGTGTTTTCAATTGAGCTTCAACAAAGTTGAACGTGAATAAGGAGTCACTTTATTCAGTAGAAGCACATCTATTCTGTTTCCATTACGACATACTTAAGTAGACTCCGTACAGAGTCCGCTTGTTTAGAAATTGAAGTCATGCTAGTTGTATTTAGTAATTAACAAAACTTGCTTTCAGATGTTAAAACTGAATATATTTCCAATGAAAATAAGAACATTCTTTTCTGGTGTGGTATTGGGAACAATAAAGCAGCGCGAAGAAATGAACATACACAGACCAGACATGATCAATCTTCTCATGGAAGCAAAGAAAGGTAAACATTAGTTTTTGTTACGAAAAATTATACCAAATTATATTAGTCGACCCAATTACAAAAAGTGGATGAAACTCAACTTGCAAAATTTTAAGAAGTCAAAGTCAAAGTCAAAATATCTTTATTCAATTTAGGCTATAACAAGCACCTATGAATGTCAAAAAAAATCTACCACCGGTTCGGAAAAACCACTGCTGAGAAGAATGCGGCAAGAAACTCAACGAGGTATAGGTATATATTTTTTTAAACAGATTTACAATATTATTAAATGACATGTATACATCACAAGTATTTAACACAACTTTATTTTTAACACAGTAGGTTCGCTATTTGAAGGGATCGCTAATGCGGATCGGAATTATTTCCAAATATCCCTGTCCATGATATAATCATTAACTTTATAATACGCCTTTGATATTAATGTCTTCTTGACAATAGATCTGAATTTTGTATCCGTTTCGTTTATAATATTTTTTGGAATTTATAAGAAAACTTACAAGCATTGATACTTAAGGAAAGCTAATTATTTAATGATTTCCCTAAGTAAGTAGGTAGTGATCATACGTAAGTTATAGTGACTGTGATACTTAATGAGATGGTAGTGACATGGATCATGATACAAGGTGCGCCAGATGCATGCTGTAAACTAAACGCAAAGCGGTTTCCGTAGGGATTCACATGAGTTTTACTTTTAGAGAAGATTCAAAAAGCTATTTTAGAGATTAAAACTAAAAATCTGTTTGTTGATCCAGTTCTAGGATTCTGCGTCTCTTTAGATGTCTTATTTGGCCAGGCTCCGAAAGTAAGCCTACCAGCTATTTCGGGAATTCAAATAATGAAATGTTTAATTTTATTTTTATTCCTTACTCAGGTCAACTATCGCACGATACCAAGACTACAAAAGACGAACACGCAGGATTTGCTACTGTAGAAGAATCTGACCTTGGCAAATCTAGAACCAAAACTACAGGTACAACCAGGGTGAAACTTCAAATATGATACAGATTAGTGGTGCAAGGCTCAGTTAATGTGGAACAATATAATGCCTGCTAATAATATAATGCTGTGTCCTTATTTGTTGAAACTACATCATGGACTCAATGTTGATTATAAAAATTGTATTCATTTTAGTTGTCAGCCAATCCATCATGGTCGCAATAACTCTAAATAGCTACTATTGTCGATACAACAAAGTTTAAATAAAACTAAGCAAATTTCCAAAAATAAGTAATTTTTATATCTTCCGTTTTTCATAGTCTGGTCAGATATGGACTTGGTGGCACAAGCCGTGATCTTCCTCTTTGCTGGCTACGACACCGTGTCCACAACCATGGCGTTCCTTCTGCACGAGCTTGCTGTCAACCCTGAGTGCCAGGAAAAACTGGTGCAGGAGATCAGGGATAATGAAAAGAAGAACGACGGGAAGTTTGATTACAATTCCATACAACACATGACTTATTTGGACATGCTTGTATCAGGTATGTGCAAAAGCGTAAATATTTATATATATATATATATATATATATATATATATATATATAATATATAATATATATATATATATATATATATATATATATTTATACGACTGGATGGCAAACGAGCAAGTGGGTCTCCTGATGGTAAGAGATCACCACCGCCCATAAACATCTGTTCCAAAACTAGGCACGGCACGCGAAATCCGTTTTTAAAGGAGAGTAAATAGAGTGCCATTTGAACCTGACATTGAGGGTATACCTAACTTGCGCTTCTCTATGCTCTGGCGTAGATAGAGTACAGTCACTAGCATTAATATCTGCCACAGCGGAGCGTGCAAAAATATCTGACACGTCCTTCCGGCCCTAGAAATAGAGTCGTATCAGATATTGGTGCTGGTGACTGTACCAATCGTTGAAATTAATGCTTTTCAGATTGTTTTTTCATTCCGTTTAATTCGCTTATTTCTACAGAGGTTCTCCGGAAGTGGCCCGCAGCACCCATAGTGGACCGACTCTGCATGAGGGATTACAACTTGGGAAAACAAAACAGCAAGGGTACTAAAGACATTATTGTGAGTTTCACCATTATTATCATCTTTTAATAACGTTCACATACCACAGGAAATCTACGAGTATAAGCTAGGATAATACTTTTTTCCAAACCTCATCTGGATATTTTATTGTTTCAGCTTCGTAAAGGCCAGGCAGTGCAAATACCAATGTGGTGCTTCCATCATGATCCCAAGTACTTCCCTAATCCCGAAAAATTCGACCCTGACCGCTTCTCCGAGGAAAACAAGCATAAAATCGATCCTTTTACGTACATGCCCTTCGGATTGGGACCTAGGAACTGTATCGGTGAGAGCATTTAATATATACCAACACGTAGAATAGGTCATGTCTCCCTTCTTCGTGAAACATATTTGATATAGGGCACATAAGCGCAAGAACTGTAATCCATTTGGACTATTGATCTTGTCATCCAATATTTCGTTTTCTAGGTTCTCGTTTCGCGCTGTGCGAAGTAAAAGTGATGGCATACCAACTGATGCAGCACATCGAAGTGACACCTTGCGAGAAGACCACCATCCCGCTTCGCCTCTGCAAGAAAGAGGGCTTCCGCATGTGGATGGAAGGAGGGCACTGGCTTCGGTTCAGATCTCGTCAATAATGACTGACAGTAGAATAGAATAGAACAAAGTAAAACGGAATAGAATAAAATATAATAAGTAGAATATTGACCATGGAACGGCAATTACAAAAAAAACATGCATAATTATATTAAATTTCATGAACCTAATAACCATTACCGATCCGATTCACATTGCAGCCGCAATGACACACAATTTTGCGTTGTTTATTTGTACCTAATAATATTGTTGTATCTTGTGTTGTGAATAAATGTATTTTGTTTCTTTTTTTCTTTCCATTAGCAACCCATTGTTAACGATTACATATTTCCTATATCAAATGGCCTTTTTAGGAACTAAAAAAAAATACTCGTACAGGAGCACTTGCGTGACTGTTTGTCACTGCCAATAACTCTATTAACTGTAATCCTATTTTCTGTTATGTACTTACTGTTGGTGTTTAATAACAAGTCATGTATTGTAGTTATTATTTGACATATTATTTTAAAGGTCGGGAGAATTTCAAATACACTTTGTATCCTCTCTTTTTTTGCCTCTGTGGTAACATAAGTAACATAGGAAATATAAATGAAACATTTTCTGCGACATTCTGTGAAATTTCTGTCTGTGATAGAAGGGAACACTAAATTTAACTCATACTAATACGGCGAGATAAATAAAAATAAATTATACAAAAACCACTATTAAACCGTCATTAGTAGGTAAAAAAACCTTCAATATCCTGGTATGTTTGACCAAAACAAAGTTTTAACAGCCGCAATGATTGACCCTGATCAACGGACAATAACAAACGGTAGCCAGCGTACGAAATAAAAACAAAATGGCGCCGACGATTTGTTTGATTTGAGCGCTGCAGCGGTTGAGTTCAAGGTCAATTGATACCGTCAGTCACAATTGCCGGTTATCAGTCAATTATCTTTTAGATAGTGCTTCTATTTTCGTTGGCTTATACAGCATAATATAAAGCTAGGGCTAAAATAAGAATTTCAGAATTTTGTCATTGGTTGTGGTATAAAATTAGTTTCTAGAACAACCGGAAGGACCCCGCATAGGTTCGGTTACGGCAATTTATATGGAAGCACTTTTTGATATAAACTAATTTTTTGATTGCTTAGACTTAGAAGTTTTGTTTTTCGCTGCTTCAACGGTAGCAGATTTAAGTATTTGATATAGCATTTTACAGATATCGCTTACAGACTCATTTTGGCGTCATTTCAGTTCCATCATTCAGATTTTCTGTTATTCACAACAAGAGGCTTAAAATTTAAATAAGGAGGCTGTACTTATTTGCCTTTACGGATAAGACGTACCAATAAAATAGCCAGGCACGAAATGTAATGAAGTATTTTTGAGATTTTTCTTCCGTCCGATGCTACGCTGTGAGCCTGAGAACGACAAAAACAAAACACGGCGCTGCAAGCTCGCAACTACACTGCGCTCCTTTCCTATCGCTTCTTCTTGCTGTTTAACGCATTTACTGCCACCGACGCACATATGCGTTTTCGGAACTTCGCCCAGTATCGTTGCCAGAATTATTCATACATTTGAACGCACATGTGCGTCGGTGGCACCTGTGGAAGTCAGGTGGCAGTGAATGCGAGCCGGGTTTAGACTTGCAAGAAAAATCATGCAAGTTGCATTACACGATTTTTCTTGCAAGTCTAAAGGCTTTAAAGGTGTAAACCCTTTGTTTATATATAACTTACAAATAATACAAAACGTCAATAAATCCTGGGATGGAAAATTGACACAAAAATAGCGCTTGCACAGTCATTTCAAAATTACTGTGTGTGTTTCGTAAGAATTCCGAGTGATAAAAAATGTTTTGAAATTGGCATCTGCTTGATGAGTAGGAGGCATTTATGCTGATTTCTGTATTTGTGATGTTCAAAAAAGTGTCATTACATCATTATTGTGTTGGTGTGTTGGACGTAACTATCCCAATTTTGTTATTGTACTTAAAACGGTTCTTCTTCTTCATAGTTGACAGTTGACTACTACACGTCAATAAAATAAATAACGCTATGTTACGCAATAAAAGATGGAGATCTCATGCAAATTATTTAATGACACATAAAATATACAAAAATGTCGCCGTATTTACACGTATCTAAAACCAGTTTATTCTCTGATCTTTAGTCTTAGCCAGTGCCCTCCCTTCATCAGAAGGTTGAAGGTAGAAGGATTTAGTTTAATGGGATATCTGGACTTCTCGCAAGCGGATACCTCTACGTCCCGGAGCAACTGGTAGACCATCACTTTGACCTCGTACAAAGCAAATCTGGAGGCTGCAAACAAACAAAATATTTAAAAATAATTAATCTTATGAGTGTCAAAAGGGGAATGAAGGTCTCGAATAACAAAAACTTAAAACATGTACCTACTGGACATAGTTTAATATTGAGTGTAAAGTTTCCATTTAATCATGATACACTTTTTGCTCTCACTCTTTCTCTCGCACATAGACACAACACATACTTTTCTAGCTCAAATATTACCAGTAAAGAGTAAGGTCAAAAGTGATCGTATAAAAAAAATAACAAAAAATAGAACCGACTACAAAAACCTTGAAAATAATTTTCTAGTACTTTGAAGTCGGTGCAGGAGCGGAACTATTATAGTCGTCTACCTCACCTACATTATATATTGGGCTTCAATCCTCCTGCTGGCTCGTGCTGAGGCACCAACTTCAAACTAGTAGAAAATTATTTTCAAGGTTTTTGTAGTCGAACCTATTTTGATGTTATTTTTTCATGGTTTTTCCTGATTTGTAGCCAAAGTGCATCTCACAACGATTCCAATAAGCCCAAACAGGGCATAGTTATTTTACTTTTTAAAGAGTAGGTACTGGTACCCACGGTCTTCTTCATCAGGCCCAGTTCACCATACTTTCTGAATGTAAACACTTGACGTGCTGTTAAAAATGCCAAAATCGCTATAGGTAAGTACTTATAAAATTTGAGGGTTGCCCTCAATTTCTCTAAGATTCGATCATCAGATCCTAAATCGGTGACAATGGGACTACCTCGAAAGTGTCCTTTAGAACGAAAAAAAAATTTTGAAATCCAGCCCACAATTGGCGGAGTTATCGCTTAAGAAACATACAAAAAAAAAAACACAGACGAATTGAGAACCTCCCCTTTTTTGAAGTCGGTTGAAAAATCCCGTAATTTTTATTCTCGATCACTAATTATGAAACAGCACTTTTTATCAAAATGTTCAAACACATCTTTAAAAATTCAGCATGAAAATACAAGGCTTGTATCATCAGCCAAATTATGTGGTCTACCCTAAAGCTGATAATCGTTTGCATGTCATAAAACAATAATGCCAAAGAAGTGTCTGTCAACTTGAAAGTTCAACTTTAACGACATATTCATTTGATAGGAACTTGTTTAAAAATTGGTAGACAATAGAATTCGTAGAAAAGTTGGTACATTTTAATGCGAAAACATCTATATACTATCTGATATACTTTGATCTATCTTTAACTCACAACGATCTCGTATCCATACAAAGTAAAATACAAAAGCGTCTACATGCTATAATTGACATGCCACAAATTACTTACCAATGCAGTTCCTAGGGCCTACTCCGAAGGGGCTGTATGTGAATGGTTGGATCTTATGTCGATTCTCTTCAGAGAACCGTTCTGGATCAAAAGTTGTAGGGCTTGGAAAGTAGTCTGGGTCTCGATGGAAGGACCAAATTGGGATCTTTATACCCTCACCCTTACGTATCTGTCAATCAAATAAGCAACTTTGTAAGTTTTTCAAGGCTATATAGATAAAGTAAGGCTTGTTCGGACTAGGCTAATTTTAGTCTAGTAGCGAGTAATTTAGTAGCTAAACTATTCGCTACTGCCTAAAAATCGTTCGCATTACAGTCGAGTATAAAGTGGTTTCCTCGCTCCAGCGAAACGACATTTTCACGCCAACTAATGAACTCGAGTAAATCGACAGGTTCGGACTTGTTTAGCCGGCGGCCGAGTAAGCACGGACGCGTGGTTGCTACTCACTACTAAACTACTAAAAAATAGAATAAAATGGATTGACTCGACTAAATTACTCTAATCTGCTCGACTAATTATTGGTGTTCAGACACGTTTAGCTACTAAATTACTCGCTACTAGACTAAAATACTAGCCTAGTCCGAACAAGAAGTATAAGATAAAGAGTGTTTCGTGAAAGCAGGTTTTGAATGGAAGTATTAATCCACATCTCATCAATAACTTACAATGTAATCTTCAGAAGCACTATCGTTGGGTTTGCCCAAATTGTAATCTTTTGTGCAGATTCTGTCCATAAAACCACCCGGTGTCCACAATCTCAGCAGCTCTATAAAAAGACAAATAATGAGTCCATTCCAGAATATTCTCAACATTGACAATATCAACGTTCAAATTTGTATTCTCACCAGACATAACCATGTCCAGATACGTCATCTCCTGTATGGAAGTGAAGTCAAGCCTGCCACCATTCTTCCTGTCAGTTTCCCTGATCTCTTTCACTAGCTTCTCTTGGATGTCAGGGTTGAACGCAAGCTCATAAATAAGGAAAGTCATCACTTGAGCTACTGATTCAAAGCCCGCGACGAAAAATATTACTGCTTGAGCGAGAAGGTCCTCATCTGCCCAGACTGAAAGATTAATGCTGATAATAATAAGAAATAATTTCAATTTTAATTCTTTTAATAAATGAACTATTATTGATAATAATGTGCAAAAGATGAAGCTAGTGGCAACCGTAATTTCAATGCAAGCATGTGATTTCTCCAAAATGAGTCATCTGATGTCGAGACTACAAATCAGTCCAGTCGTTTGATAAAATGCTGGATCCGATTTAGTGGTAGATAATAGTATTTCAATTGTTTCATTTACACAAGCTCGGAACAAGAATACTGCAAGAAAACAGATCCAGACTGGGGATTCTTCAAAAACGGGCAGCCGTGTGAATAAGTTATCCGATTTTGCAGGATACGACCGTATATTAGACAAAGCTTGACCAAGTGTACGGGCTCTAGGCTCTAATCATCCAGCCTGCAAATCAGCCTAGCCGGGTTTCATTCTTGGAACCAAATTTATTTTTTCTTCTAGTTAGGTACAGATTATATCTTTTAACGGATTACGGATAAGTTACCAATCTTATAAATATTATAAACGCGATAGATGGATGTTTGGATGTTTGTTACTCTTTTACGCCAAAACTAATTGACGGATTTGCAAGAAAATTTGGCATGCATGTAATATATACTCTGGATTAACATGTAAGCTACTTTTTATCCTGAAATAATATATGCTTTCTGTGGAATCATAAATTTTTTAAACTACATACTAATTTTGCGTGAGCGAAGCGGGCAAAAGCTAGTATTTCATAAATTTTATTAGTTACTGAAAAAAATCCGTAGCTTTGATAGTGAATACATTGTTTTATACTTTTAACCAATGGCCTTTCGTACCTCTGTTACTACTACTTTTTCCTACACTCGATTCTTCAACAGCTGCTAGTCCGGCGTCACCAGTCGATGTTGTATCTTCCTCATAAGCTAGATTGCCTGAAATGTAAATAGTTCTCATTCTCTCGTTTCTTTGTTTATCATTAATTACCATTGTGTTACGTTCTTTTCACTTATCTCAAGTGTGTTACTTGCAGTGGGTGATTTTCCTCATCATCATCATCAGCCGTAGGACTGTTATACATAGTCCTCCAGTTGCTTCGGTTGAAAGCGGTCTGCTTCCAACGTGATGGCGTGGCTTGCGTGGTTGTGTGGGTCCTACGGCGCTTGTTGATTCGCGGTCTACATTACCTTTCGGTCCATCATCTGTTCTCGGTGCTATATGGCCCGCCCATTGCCAATTCAACGCAACAGGTATCCTAACCCTGCCGTCGCTTTATGTTTTTGAAATTATCATGTATGTTAGGAAGAACATATTATGTGATTTTCCCACTAACGTCGATAAGCCAAAGGCTACTAGAACACACAGGGAAGCTTAAAGTTCCATCTTACGGACTGGCTAAACCCAAAAAGTCGCTTCTGGGAAACTATTATACGTTTTTATAATAAAATTCCAAAAATATTACAAAACGGATACAAAATTCAGATATATTGTCGAGAAGACATTAATATCTAAGGCGTATTATAAAGTTAATGATTATATCATGGGCAGGGATATTAGGAAATAATTCCGATCCGCATTAACGATCCTTTGAAATAGCGAACCTACTGTGTTAAATAAAGTTGTGTTAAATACTTGTGATGTATAGATATAATTTAATAATATTGTAAATCTGTTTAAAAAAATATACCTCGTTGAGTTTCTTGCCGGATTCGTCTCAACAGAGGTTTTTCCTAACCGGTGGTAGATTTTTTTTTAACATTCATAAGTGCTTGTTATAGCCTAAATTGAAAAAGATATTTTGACTTTGACTTTGAACTAATTCACTTGGCTATATCGATTACCCTCATTCTTCTACGTATCTCCTCATTTCTGATTCGATCCCGTAAAGAAACCCCGAGCATAGCTCTCCCCATAGCTCGCTGCTTTTATGACTGTCACATTTAACCTTTCTTAAGCTCCATTAGCAGGTGGATCATATCGGGTCGATGTATTTTTTTCTCCTCGCGCTCTCGCATGGCATGCGTGACCAGCTCTTTGAAGAAGTTTTGAGTCTCCCTTGTGAACAGAGTCACTTTGAGCATCTGAAATACAAAAAAAGTTTGCGTCAGTTAATTGCAATAGCAGAAACATTAAGACGTCTCAAAACTGCTGATATGATTAAAATAAGAACACTGCCCACTCTCTAATTAGGTCCTTTAGTCGCCTTTTACGAAACCTTAGGGAAAAAATGGATTCGTCCTATTTTAAAACCGGGCACGGCACGGATCTTAAAGGAGCGGTCACACCGCTACGTGACGGTACGGAATCGCAGTGACGCATCGTATGCGCACCGTTTGTATTGCATCAAGCCGGTGCACTGGCACTTGAGATATCTTGAGGACACTTGAGGTGCCGGTGCACTGGCACTTGAGGTATCCCATCTTAGGCCTCTAGGTTGGCAACGCATCTGCAATCCCCTGGTGTTGCAGGTGTCTATGAGCGGTGGTGATCTCTTAGCATCAGGAGACTCACTTGCTCATTTGCCATCCAGTCGAATAAAAAAAAAAGATCTTCACACCGCTACTCAAAATACGCAGACGGTGCAGAATCGCAGTGACGTGCCGTAAACGTCACGACTTCTCGTGGAGATCATGCGGTAAAGTCGTGAATCGTTTTTAAGCAGCGGTGTGGCCGCTCCTTTACTCGAGTCCTTACTTCGGTATTACAACAAAGCTCATCATCTAAGGCAGGGCTTCCTAAACTTATTTTGACTGTGACGCTCTTGGGATTTTGCTATTCCTTTACGACGCCCCTCAACCCAGCACCCAAAAAAGTTACCAATTTTAGTACTAGCCTAGTAACGTTTAACAGCACTATTTAGACATTTATAATTTTTAATCTCGCGCCGCCTCACACAGTTTGGGAAGCCCTGATCTAAGGTGTTTTATAAGGCAAAAAGCAACATCGTTAGTATTTATTTACAATCATAACCTTGTTTAAAAAATGATTAAACGGTCATTGACTTTAAGGTTCTTTATTAGCACTAGTGTCTGAGATAATTTCAGTTTAATGACCAAACTTAACTGTGCTTAGTCATTCCTACGTGTTTGCTTTGTCTTAGTGAGACTTTGTTCTTGTTATTGTTATAATGTTTGTTTTGACAGTTAATTGTATCATCATAACCTTTAAAGGAGCACAACATACCAATAAAAAAAATGATAGCTTTGCAGACCTTGCTGTTACAGAAAATTTAAATTATTTTGTTCCTGTGACAGAAGCAATTAGATCATCTTAATGTATGACTGATGCTCGGTATCAAATCATTAGGCAACAAACGTTTCAACAAATATTCATTTAACAAACAACGTTTCACAAAGTTTTGTTTCACAAAAAAATAATCGTTTCATAAAACCACATTTCACAAATTAATTATTTCACAAACTCTTTATTTGACAAACCATCATATAACAAGTCATTACTTGGCAAACTATTCATTTATTATTTTCGTCATTTGGCAAAACCACGCTTGTCAAATCAACGTTTGGCAAAAAAAGTTTAATAAAATGCATCATTTGGCAAACACTTTATTAAGATTAATTACTTAGAGGTGCGAGTAGCTCAGGTTAACTTGGTTAAGAAATAGGTTAGGGTGGGTTGGAACTGAAACCCAAGCTAACTTCTGCCAGTACAAATAGTTAGGTTAGGTTAGAACTGCGACCGTAAGGAATGCGAAACGAGAACAAGCTACGCCGCAAGCAAGCTAATCCTACTAACTTAAACATGTTATGTAAATAGTTTGTCAAATAATTATTTATAAATTGATGTTTTGTAAAATGACTAGTTTTCAAAATGAGTTGTTGAATAATGGATTTTTTAAATGATGATTTATCATAGGATGTGTGTGTAAAGTGAAAAGTTTGTTAAAAGTATATTTATCAAATGATCATTGTGATATGAGCAGTTTGTGATATAAAATGGTTGTGAAAGGAATAGTTTGCGAAACGTTGTTTGTGAAATTATTATTTGTTAAACGTTGTTTGCCAAATGATAGTAAACCCTGATCCTCCTTCAGGCATTTTAGATTATGAACTCACCTTCATCAATGAAGGAAAGCTCTGGAACCCTAGGAACTTGAGAACTTGAATGAAGTTGAGCTGAGAAGCGGCCTTTCCCATTTCATAGAACTGTGAGTCAGCCACATTTTGGGAGTCCATTATTAGTCCGAAAGCACATGATGCTATCACATCGTTGGCGTATCGGGTGGCAAGGTCTTTAATATCAACATCGAAGTAGTCTCCTGTTGAAAATAATGATAGGCTTAGCTCGTAAAAAATGTAATAGGAAACGTGTCGTATCTACACTATCATCAACCGGAAGACGTCCAATGTTAAACATAGGCCTACCCCAACGCCACAATGACCAACAAACATCAGTCCACCTTTTGGAAGGCCTGCTAACACGCTTTCCGGTTCATGGTCACCACTCGAGAACCTTTTTCTCCAACGGATATCTGTTCTTCGAGCTGTCTGTAACTTTAGTTCTTCGGTGAATTTTTGTATTCTGGACTTTATCGCGTGCAACGAAACTCTGAGTGCTAAAAGATTTAGGGTTTGGATTAGTTTTGTGGCATTTTGTATATTTGTTATTATATTTAAATCTACTTACTATCTGACTCTGCTATGGTTTTCTTTATCCTATTGATCATGTTATTGCCCGCTTCTGTCATAAAGGGTACCATCAGCCGCATTTTGGAGCTGGTGAAGGCAGGGCTCAAGGTAGCTCTCATGTCCTTCCATTTTTGACCTGATAAAAAACGTGGTATTTTGTACATGACAAAACTCATCATCTCGGCCTATATACGTCCTACTGCTGCGCACAGGCTTCTTCTCAAAATGAGAGAGCTTGCGCTGTAATTCCCACACGAGCTTTAACTTCAACATTGAGAAACTGACTCAAAAAGAAAATCATGCGTGATGTGGTTAGTCTAGGTTAGTATAGTGAAATATTATGGACTAGCTGGAGACAAATGGAAGTAGAAAGTAGACGATTTTACCAAGCATATCCATTGTGAAGCAAATATTGGATTTACTGATAATACTTTCTTCTTTTAAATTGCTTAATACTCTTGCTTGATAGATTGCTTCACGAAGACTTTCTTTAGGAAAATATAGTGGTTTATCCTTACCTTCCACACTGCAGTACTGGACTCGTACTTCTACTATACTGGAGTTCGTAATTCACTAAAGAGCTGCCGCCCGCTCTTATATCAGACATTATTCATTCTTTAGACTTAGTAAACTGCATCACTATCGGATCTACTAGGTTTTGTTTTCAGTTACCTTTTAGTGCAAAAAGATTTCGACCGAAGAATGGGTCGATATTTTCATCGATGACGACGGAGTGATCAAGGAAGTGCTCGAAATCCTTGACAGTGATCTTCTTTACGAGCTCAATGTCTCTGATGAATACCACAGGCCTTGTGAACTCGAAGGAACCTACAAACCTAAAATAAACCAAAACAATATTAAATTTATTGTATTACTAATTTACCTCGTTTCTACGTAAAACCATGCTTCAGAGCCTACGACTGTGCGCCATACAAACACACTTTTTTAGTATGCACTGAGATCACTTATATACATCCACCGATTTCAATGTAGTGCCACTGCAGGGCACAGGCCTCCTTCTAGAATGAGAGGTCGCGGACCGTAATTCTCACGTGCGCCCAGAGCAGATTGGGAACTTCAGAGACCATTAAATTTCTTCGTCGATGTGTGCAGATTTCTTTGTGATGTTTTCTTTCATCGTAAATAAATTCTGAAAAACTGAAAAGTGCGAGCCCGGGATTGATACCACGATCTTCTGCTTGAGAGGCTATACGTCAAATCACTAAGAGCCCACATATAAAACCACATTATGTTATCCACCACTGCTTCACAGTGTATAAGCATTGGATTTGAAAATTATCTGGGGTTCGAATCTCGATAAGACACAATATAAAATGTTTTATATTACAAAATACAATTTTTATTTAAATAAACATAGCCAATACAAAGAAATATCCATCAGACTCCAAACTAGGCTGAGCCTGTATCTTGGACGTCTGCGGGTGCGAGTAACTTATTAGAAAACAGTAACAACATAAATACGCTAACAATTATGTATGTTTACCACAAATTAAGTTATTAACTAACTATAAAAAATACTTATTTATTTTTATTTAACAATATTTTTTTTTTAACAATATTTTTTTTATTTTATTTATCTTATTTATTTATATTCAGCATTACAACAGCCATAAATGTAATAAAAGGAACATAAAAGGCCAATAACAGCTATCCATTAAGTTTTAAAATCTATGTCATCATAGTGGAAATGTGACCACCAGACACTATTTTGGTAAACTATTGGTATATTTTGGTAAACATTTGGTTTGTGCAGCAGCTATTTGTTCAGGTACCGAGAATTAAATTAACCATACTTGTGTTATTACGTCTCTTTCTTATCTCAAACCTAACAAATAACAAAGATGAGTTGCCGATTCTTTATCTAAGTATCAAGAACTATTTGGAATCTAGCCCACACGCAGACGCTTGTGAGATAAGGCTTGAAATTAGTAAGTACAACATAATATAGCTGTCATATTTCCATCATGTTTGCGTTGCAACGTAAATATTTGTTATATTTATCTTCAACAGTTACTTATTGTTCTGATTGTGAGTATAAACCAGTCACGTGACTAAGCAACCCACGGCCAAGAATTATTGTTAAAAACTAAAAAACGTTTTAATTGTAACTGGGCCAAAAACGGCTCAAGTAAAGATAAAAAATAATAGTATATTATAAGAGCGGTCAAAAAACCCGAGTGGCGTGAGTTACGTTGTGAGCATAGCGAGCATCGTAAGAAATAGACACCACGAGTTTTTTTTTACTTACTTATAAAACTTAGCATACAATAATTTATCTACAACCACAACTACGTACGTGTTTATAGGTACGTTTTAAATATAATACAAAATTAGAGAAAAAAATCGGCCAAAATAGGTTTCCGTAGGCATTACGAAAAATTAAGTAATATTTTTCTGAGGATTTCGTATTTTATACGGAATCTTCCAAGTTTAGGTATATTTTATACCTTAGGCTGATATTTACTCATAAACTACTAATAATTCTCAAGCAAACTTATCCGTTATAGTTTTCCTTGAAAGTTTGACATACTAACTAGCATCGGTTTAGATTTTAGAGGGGGGGGGGCGCTCGATTTTAATGAAAATGTGTACTTTAAAGTTGAATATTTGCAAACAAATCACTGAATCTAAAAATCGTTTTAACAACCCCCTAATGGTTTTAAAAACCTATCCAACGATACCCACACTAAAAGGTTGGATGAGAAAAAAAAACCACCCCCACTTTACGACTATGGGAGATACTAAAAAAATATTTTTTTTTATTTTTTTATTGTACCATTTTGTCGGCATAGTTAACATATACTTTCTTGCAAAATTACAGCTTTCTAGCATTGATATTCCCTGAGAAAAGCCGCGGACGGACAGACAGACAGACAGACATGGCGAAACTATATGGGTTCCGTTTTTGCCATTTTGGCTCCGGAACCCTAAAAACTAGAGTACTTTTAGAATTAAAAACTTTTGGTCAAATAAACATTCGGTGTGCCAATATTTGCACCTCCTACCGTTCTTGGGTCTTGTGAAATTCGGTGTTTTTAACTTCGATGTTTTTAAACCCCTACCTGCCTAAATACATATTTACTTATGTAAATGAAATAAAAAAATCACCTTTCTCCTGGAAAGCTTCTATAAGTCTTATCGAGGTTGTCAAAGAAGTGTTCCAACTGTAGGGTCACTTTCGTCATGTCTCCCAGTATCGGGACTGGGGTCAAATTCTTCACACCATATCTACTGAACTTGGTGTACACAGCGCGGTAGCAAAGCATCAAAATCAGGACCAGGACTACTACCCAGATGAGGAACAGCATCTGTGGAATATATTTAGAGACTATACTCAGCAGCACAAAATTTGGCCCAATACAAACAAAATTTCCTATTATTGCATACATTTGAGGGGCAGATTTTTTAGATGGATCAGTTCAGCAAAGAGTGACCGGTCTACCATAGTTAAAATGTTCTGGCTGATATTATAGTTTTCTTATGTTCTTATTAAATTTGTTTTTACAAGCTTTCATTTAACTTGCCCTGTTCGTTTATTTATTTGGAGCAAATCTTGAAAGTTAAATTTGACACACTTCCAGTTGTCCGATCGACTTGAAATTTGACAAACTTATGTAAATCTGGTGACAATACAATAATCTGATAGTGACATCCTGGTAGTCCGGCCAGGATCGTCTCCACAGGGCGGAACTCTTCAACGGTTAATGGCATCGACTTGAAATTTGGTATGCGAATGTAGTTTGGGTGACAATACAAGTACAGTCAACAAAAAGTAATCAGCAAAAAAAGCTTGCATTAAAAATGTATTTTTTTACCAAAAACATTATTATTACGAATATGCGGGTCATCTGACAGAAATGATCACCACCGTCCATGAGTACTTGCCGGCCTTTAAGAAAATATGAACCCTGTTCTTGAAAGCCCTATGTCATAGTTGTCTAGAAACACTGGCTGATGGAAGCACGGACGGTTGTTTTTGTTTTAGTCGGGAATGGAAGTTTTGTGAGTATGTAGGACCTTCAGGCTCATGCCTGAAGGTTTCTTATGTGCGGAATGATACTCTGACTCTAAATATTACAATTATTAGCAAGTGTTTTTACTTAGAGAGGATCGAGAACGACTCGCCTTGTTGTCGCAGTATAAGTTATCATTTTATATAATTTTATCTGCATCCAATCATAACTTTCCTATAATTTATGTTCAGAGACGATAAGCAAATGACCTAGGTACATCAGTGGTTGCATCTTAATGTTTACATTATAGTGCCGGTAAGCGATACTAATTACATTAAAATTATAATATAATAGTAATTATAAAATCTTTATTCAATAAGACAAAATTGCACAAGAGAGGAAATAAACATTTACAAAGAAAAATGAACTAAAATAATTTCCTTGCTCACCCGCGACCTTACAATAGCTAAGCTTATGCAAAAATATGCGGTTCATGCAGTTCTCCACCTCCACACTGTAAGAACACACACAAATCACACAAACCCATCTATCACCACCACCACACTACACTGGCACGTTTCGAACTCAACCAGAGCTCATCTTCAGAGTGACACAACCGTACACCATGCTACCAGTTGTTAGACTAAAAGCCAGAGAGGGTGTTAGAGATGTTAGTTGTAGTCTGTTGAGTTGTTGTAGTGTGGTGGTGGTGATAGATGGGTTTGTGTGATTTGTGTGTGTTCTTACAGTGTGGAGGTGGAGGAACTGCATGAACACGCATATTTTGCATAAGCTTAGGTATCGTAAGGTCGCGGTGAGGAAGAAATTCAGTTCATTGAAAAGAAGTACATATCGTGAATATTGAGTATATTCTTATACAGTAGATTGTCACTGATCTTCACTCTATCGCGTCAAAGTGCTGTAACGCCTGGGATCTCAATTAAATCAAATTGTTTACGTAAAAGATGAAAGAAAACTGAAAGTTATAATAACTTAGCACAATTTAAAATGAAGTTGATATGACCTCCGCAAAGTAACGCTGATTCTAAATTAATTACAAAGGAAACTTAAGTTAAACATAGCACAATTAAATAAGTTGAATCCTGATCCTGACTCACAAACTAGGCAAGGCCTGTATCTTGTAAGTCAAAAATGTTGACATCTTAATAAAAACATCAAAAATCATGTTTCGTTGCGATACTCTAATTAGTCGGTTTGTAATTTCATTCAATAATGCACTGTTTTACTGTGCATAAATAATAATTATATTTTGATTATCTCGTAAATAGTAAAAGTTAGGCTGCTAGTGTTTTGGAGAAATTAACCTCATTTTGACCTGTTGAATGTTTCCTTAAAGTTAACGGAAGTGTACTATTATCTATTCTGTGACGGAAGGCAAAATAGTTGTGAATTATGAGTTTGAAATATTATTTTAACCAATCAAATAATTTATTTGTGAACAACAGGTATACACATAACATAGTTATGCTGGATGGTGGATATCCATACTAATATTATAAAAGCGAAAGTGTGTGTGTTTGTGTGTATGTTTGTCCGTGTTTCACGCCGTAATGGAGCGACGGATTGACGTGATTATTGGCATAGAGAATAGTTTATGGGCCCGAGAGTGACATAGGCTACTTTTTATCCCGGAAAAATGCACAGTTCCCGAGGGAACAGCGCGCGATAACCGAGTTCCACGCGGGCCAAGCCGCGGGCAAAAGCTAGTAATTTTATAATTATAAAATTAGTTCAGCTAATGTTCTGCCTCAGGGCGTACAAATATTACTTGCAACTACATGCTTATTGACTTAAATTACAGTTGTCGTTTAGGTATTCGCTAACTGAATAATAAGCTTTTCAACTTAAAAACTACCTTAACTCTTCTTAAATTCCGGTACAGTTTCTTTTAAATTAACATCATCAGGTAGGTTATTAAAAAAATGATGCTTTTTGACATACCTAAGTCTTGTTTAATGTGATTATTTGTTCATTATGCCATTACAAATCATCATCAATGCTGAACAAAGGCCTCCCCTTAGAACGCTACAATGAACCACAACTCGCCATTCGCATCCACCGGATGCCCTCAACCCTCACGATGTCGTCAGTCTACCTATAACCATTCCGTTTTAATAACTTACCTTTATCGTATCCAACACTGATATGAAGATGCCAATATCTATTTTTATATTACAATAACCACATAAAGTGACACACAAGTTGACACAACTAACCACTCCGATGCGCCAAGCTTATATAGACTCAATCTGTTGCCTACGCTTTGTTGTTATTGACTTACGAGACATGTGGTTATTATCTATCGCATTCATCAATAACTAATTGCATCTTACAGTACCTAGATTTTATTCGCATCTTTGCTCAATTGGACCATTGAGGCATCGTACATGGCCAAATAAGGTACCAAGTCTTCTACTGGTACTGGTACTGGGTCCACAAAAACGGTTTTTGGTTGGTTACGTTACTCAACAGTAAAATACCTGTCGAGCAAACAAAAAACGTGGGTAACATGTCTTCAGCTAAACTGATTTTTAAGACGTTGAGTTATCGGGTCATTATATTTCAATATGAGAAAATACCTACGTAATTTCGTATAAAAAATACGGCAACGTCATAAATGAAGTTAGAAACCTTTTTTTAACATTATTTCAAGCAATAAAAGAATTAGGAATTATGAAGCCTGTAACAACTAGATATCTGCACATACCATGTTTGAGCAAATAAATGGCTGATTTGATTACTGATTATACACCTTATAAAATGCACTAACCATAAGGTTGGTGTACCGGGTGTGGCCTGTAATACGAGCAAAATAATTAAAACATAGATCATACTCGTCAAACTGAACAACATTAGTTCAGCGACTTTTAAAAATAATGGAGTCTTTGAATCTTCCTTTTTTCATACAAATTAAATACTGCTATCAATGTACGCCATCCTAGAACACAACTGGCATCGCCTGTCACGCTACAAGCAATCAAGCATTTTGCTTTTACATTGCTTCTTCGAATAAACTTAAAAATGTAATAAAAATTAAAAATCTTGAGGATTATGATCTATGTTTTAATTATTTGCTCATATTACAGGCCACACCCGGTATAAAAGCTAATTTATTCTTAAATAGCATAGCTACTTTTATCTATAATAATGTGTACCTACAACACGATAAAAATAATGCTATTTTAAATTTTAAATTTCCTTAATAACTAACAATTTCAATTCATAAACATTTAATATTGTTATCTCAGTGATACGTTCGAGTAATATGTAGTTATACCTAGTGCCATCCACAAAGACGCGTGATTTGTCAAAATTAGACATTAATGACATTGTAATAAGAGTCACGGCACGCGTCATCGTGAATGACTCTAGCTATATAATTTAACAAAGGTACTTGAGTATATGCACATTATATATAGCTGGTTATTGATGATTGCTGAGTTACCGAGGCTGAGTTGTATTCCGCGCTTCGAGCGGCAAACACGTATTTCCGAGCTTTGCTGTGTAAATATTTAAATTGTATGTTTACAAACTTGTCAACGGCACGTGAGTAATGTTTATGTGTATTTTTTTTATCAATAGAGTTGAAAACGTCAAGAAGCTGGTTTAACCAGTTAGTGATAAGTTGATTGCGTTTAATTTTTACGAATGTTCCTAATAAAGAATTAAAATTACTTGCTAAGATCTAGGTAGGTTTTGCCCGCGGGTTGGCTCGCTTGTTCAATTCTCGATTGTAAGTCCGACTAGTTTCGATCTTTTCGGAAGAGTGCGTTTAGTTGTAAACATGAGCTGAACCATTCAATTTAGATATTTTATCAAATATGTCTCACGAGAGCTTAAGTAGGGTACATCACTAAAATCCCATATCTTCCAAAAGTTAGATTGTGGTGCGTTTACTTTGTTGAAAGAACCCCTGTGTAGTATTTTAAACGAATTCTAAAAAGTAAGAGGTTATCAATTCGATTGTGTTTGTTACCTCAGAACTCCGTCATTTATGAACCGATTCGAATTTTTTTTTGCGTTCGTCTAGAAATGCCTTCAATTTGGTCCCATAAGCACCAAATCAGGATCTGATGATTGGATCCTAAGGAAATCCAGGGTACTCTTCAAATGTCGTAGGGACACCTATAGTAAATTGGATATATTTAGTAGTAACTCGTGCATTTGCTCTTGAAAATCATCATTTAGTGAAGTGGAACTGATGATGAAGACCACAGTTGACCATCGGAGTTACTACTCAATAACAAGTATTTTTCACGGATTGAAATTTTAATTACTTTGACACAGTTGCTATGGCAATTT